>NC_066582.1:112163504-112463504 GCF_024323335.1 Lathyrus oleraceus
ACACATTGGGGTGGGTGGGAGGGCGGGTTTCTAAATCTCTTTATGCATAAAACTATGCATGTACATAAATGATGTTAACACAAAAGTTAATATTAAAAGTATTTGAGAACAATGAATATAAATTTAAATCACATAAACGTTGTAATTATGTACATCATAATTGAAGTGCGGTTATATCAAGCCAATTAGTATTCATCACAATATCCACAATGCAATGGATCTAATTGAGGTATTGAGGTCTCAATCTTGTGTTGGGAGACTGATGCCGGACAACTACCTATAACAAAAATAAAAGGTCATTACCGAATTGAATTAAATACAATTGATAATGTTGAACTCACCTTATCAGCAACTACATGCTTAGCCTCTATGTGAACTCACCTTATAGTTTTTGACGTGCTCTCTTCCATTACTCATGTTGCGATGGTGAAAATGGACTATGAACAAGGCTTATAGAACGATCTCCCCACTACTGTTTTCTTTTTTCTTTAATCATTGTCTCCTTAAGTTTATTATATCCTCCACGAGACCATTTATGAGGATATATATTTTTTGCCCTATTCTCCTTTCCTTTTTTACTCTTAGCCAAGAACTCATGAGTGTTGTGAGGCTAAAAAAACCTCTCCCAAGTGTCCTTATCAAATATGTCACATATGGAGGCTTCAAGTCAGTACTCTTTGTATTTGTAATATAATCTGTTGTAAACAAAAATCGATTGGAAATCTAATATCGGTGTTGCGGGTTTTTGTAAACATGGTCATCACTGTGACACCTCTAGAAATTCTTTTACTTTTAGTCTTATTAGATGTCTTTGTAGGAGATGTGAAGGTTGTAGGAGAGGCGGTGGTTGTAGGATTGTTGGTGGTTAAATCCTCCATCTCTGTTTAAACAAAAACAACGATAATAAATAGTTTACTTAACACAACATCAACACATCCTAAGATTACTTCATAAGTATAGTCTCGTATTCATTTTAATTAACACAATAATATCAAAGAAACGTAATAAATGCATCAACAAAGACATCTAAATTGAGATTCATGGTACATATAGTATATATTAATTAATACATTCCGAACAACACTTAATTAAAATAACATTATAAACATTTTACTTAAAACAACATCAACAAAATCAACACTAAAAATTAAAAAAATAAATTATTTTACTTAACTCATGATACATGTGAACTGTACTTAACTCGTTGTAGCGGTAAATTCATGACCATCAAGCTATGGATAAGCTTAACGTCAATAAAACCAGAGTCGCCACCGCGCTTTTATTGTTTCCAAAGAAAAAGGGAAAAGTACGAACAAAACCCAAAGGTAAGAAGTTTTCAAATCAAAACTAATAAAATGCCAGAGATTACAGGTAAGAGGGTTGGTTACACAGAGGGAATGTGTTAGCATCCAAAATATCCTAGGTACTCCTAGGGAGCCCTTTTTTATGTGTGTATGTGTTTTTGGTATAAAAGATGTTTGCAACAAATAGAGTGTTGGGATGAGAAAAGAATTCATTGATTATATTTTTGTGTTTGACAAGACCTTTGGTCTTGTGCCTACGTACCAACATAAAAATGAGGGATCAAAGCCCCATAGTTCGTAGTATCAATTTCAAAATCGTGGATTGCTTTTAATCAAAAGTTTATTTACAAGTTTTGATTAAGAAAAAAGTTTTAAAATGCAATGGCATGAGGCCAAAGTTTCTAATTTGCAATAAAGTCTAAGTTTTAAAATCACAAATAAAGAAAGTTTTTGAAAAGGGGGAGAGATTTTGAAATTTAAGAAGTGGGAGGAGATGAAGAGACTAATCCTAAGCATAAAATTAAAAGTTAAGAGTTGAAAATATCTGACCAATGAAATGCAATCCAACAAACAAGAATGTCATATAGAAAACCCACTTTCCCTTTGGACTTTGAACCAAGCCATAATCAGCAAACCATTAGCAACATCAAACATCATGAAGATCAAGGCATCAAATAAAGATAGCCACATCCAAGCAAACAAATCCATAGCTAACATTCTTCTTTTGTCTTGAAATGCTCCTTGATAAAACTCAGAGAAAAAAGCATCAGACTCCAGTTCAAAACAATAGTTGCATTAAGACAATGTAGCAGATTAGTTCAACTAGATCCCAATACTTGCATCAGATGAAGGCTCAAATCAAAATAACTTGGTCTCTGAATGTTGGCATTGGCCAAGTCCTTTTTGCATATGGAATGTTGCCTAATCCTAAGTCCAAAAGTTCAAATCAAACCTAACAGTCCACACAAACATTTTTTAGGGGTTTTTGTTGTTTATTAAGTATTTTAAGGTCCTAAGACCATAAACACAAACAAAATACACAAACAAATATATACAATCACAATATATGGCTCAAATGAGCAAAGTGAAAATGACATAAACATAAACAAATTGAATGTTATGTAAATGACTTAAAATTAAATTTCATAAAGTAAATGACTTGAAAATAAAAGCAATATTAATACAAGTTAGTCAAATGTTAGTTGATTAGATGTTAGTGATGTTTTGCTTTTCAATCGATTAAGTCATTCTTTGGAGAACACTCAACCCTCTATTCACAAGCATGGATCCTTGAACCAAGACATCTTCCATAGGAAGGAAAAAAGGCCAAGTTTCCACACAATACCATGAAAGGGGGGAGGCCTACAATCCCACTTACTAGAATGCTATGCCTTTAGGTCAAAATTTAGCTCTATGTTAAGCAATCGTAATTGGACTTATGTAGAAGTCACAATTATCTGAGGCCGGGCAATAAAAATTTAGGTGTTAATACATGTTAGAGATTTGGTATAATCAACCAAATTCCTAAAACATACCACACACTGAAGGAAAAAGATCAAAGGGATGGACCTATCTCATCCATACTTGTATTGGTTCATCTAACACAAGGTTATGGATGAACCAATTAGCCTTAGGATTTTGAGATTTCATTGGTCAATGAAAGAGATGAGAAAGAATAAGATGGAAGATGAAGAGGGAAGGGAGATGAGAGAAACACAAATTGGTCATGGGAGGAATTTTATCAAATTAAAATCACCCATTCATTTTGGGAGATGAAATGTACATTTCATCAATCCCCTAAATCCAATGATTTTAATCCAACAAAAGTCAAATCAACCTTGACAAAGGCCCAAACAAATAGTCAAACATCACAAGTCAATAAAAATGACTCAACACAATTTTTACACAATTAATCAATTAAAAATAAAATTAAAAATGCATTTAAATTCAATTTAGTTTGGTCAAAACCTAAAACCTCTTCAAAGCACCAAATAAATGGCCAAGAGATTTATCCTAGGTCAAACAAGGTCAAAGGACCTTCGACAAAAAATTTCATGATTTTTGAAAAGTCATAAGTATTTTTAAACAATTAAAAATATGCACAAAAACAGTTAATTCATGAAAAATATCAAAATTAATTGAAAAAACAATTTTAATTCAGAAAATGAAAGAGGAAAATATTTAAAGATTTTTGGTGAAAGTCCCATATTTTTTGGATTAAAAATGAAATTTATATGAATTAATCAAAATAAATGGATTAAACATAAAATCAGAAATTAAAATAAAATCCAAAAAAACAAGGGCCATCAGATCTCCCTTATTAATTGAGGTGGCATATCTGATGGCCACACGCGCGCGTTCCACCATACGCCTTGGTCAATGCGTTGTACGCGTGGTAATCATAATGAACGCTTGAGATTAAAACATTTGAATCAGATCAGATAGATGGCTTGGACTTTGCCAACGCACCACCGCAACCCTAGCTTCGGTCATCTTCTCCGGTGATCACCACCCGTCTAGTTCAGACTCAACTTCATGAAAAATGAAAAGTGAATACACTAATTTGAAGGAAAAATTCTCAGGAGCATGAATCTGGCCTCAATTTTCTCCAATTCCAAGTATATAAAAAGATATAAGGATTTGAATTTTGAGGACCATGAACCGAGTTGCTTCGATTTGACCTCAAAGCAACTCAATCTTCTTGCCTACATTGGTAGGACTTCAGCCAACCAAAAATCACAAAGAATGATGAAGAATTGAGAGAGAATCGAAGAGATGAAGTTTCTGAAAAAATCACATTCGAGTTGCTTCAAATTCACTTGACCTTGATCTGGATTTGCTTGATTCCTCTTCCTCTTGCTTGCAGAAACCAATTGAGATGAAAAGGGAAGTGGATTTCTGGAGTTTGAACTTCCAAACAGAAGATGAAGTTCAAGCTCGATTTCAAAAGAAATCTTCAGAAATTCTATGCAATGGAAGGTATGGACTGGTCTAGCAAAGCTTGGGTAAGCTGTTGATGAAGTTCTGATCACATTGCTTCTCTATATATAGCCAATGCATGTTCTATTTACACACTTCCATTCCAAAGTTCAAAAATAGCAAGTTTCTTCATGAGCTAGAATGGGCGTGCATAAAGCCCAAACAATCATTTGAAAAGGTCCAAAATCATGCATAAGTCATGCTGAAAGTGTTGCATTAAGCCATGCATTGTTGAATTGAATTGGATCATGAAATTCTTCCAAATGGCACCTCACATTGCACCCATGCGCAAGTCCTTCATTCTTTGGCAAAATGAGGTAATCTTGGATTTTTTGGAAAGGTCAGGTCAAGAGAAACAACTTTCATGTTGATTACTTTTTCATTTGAAGCTTGGATCATGATGAATTTTGAGGTGGAAGTTTGGAAAATCAAACATGTTTGAAAATTTTCTAAGTACCAAGTCATATGTTCACTTCTTCCACCTTGAATAACTTTTGTTATGGACTTCAAATGGAAATATTTCCTTCATAAAAGTTGTAGATATTTCAATCCTCTTCAATCTGGTCACAAATTTGACCCCATTTGGATTTGGCATGAAGGCGTTATGCATTTTAGAAGTTGAGGAAAATCATTTGTTCAATGGTAATGACCCAAAATGACCTATAATGTTTCCTCTTGGCACATGCATTTTCAAGTTGAATTTGAACTTACTCCAAACATAAAAGTTTAAGTAGACGTCTTGAATTTTATCATGGAATTTGAATGGATTTCATCTCATAAAAGTGGAGCAAGTTTTGGTCCTTGGAAGTTGACCTCCAAACGAGGGTTCAGACAAAATGACCTATAATCTTTCACCATAAAAAATGACTTTCCAAGCAAAACTAGGTCTTGACCTCAACATGAAAGTTGTTTTGGAATGTCATTTTGAGTAACTTTTATTTTGGAATCATTTTCATATAACAAAAATTGTAGGAGATAGGGTCTAGGGAACCCCAGTTTTGACCAGTTGACTTTCTCTGGTCAACCACCATGAACCATCTTGCTAGCTTGATATTCTCTTGACTTTTGGGACTCATGAAGGATCATATATGTATAAGATGATGTAATATGAAGTATTCCTTGAAATATTTGATAAAGTGTTGAAGAAACTTGTTGAGGAAGTCACATAAGATACCCAGATGAATTAGGGTTTCCAAGGCCAACAAGCTTCAAACTCTTGATGAATTCTTGATCAAAGTGATATGTGAAGACCATGGGGGTCCAAATATGATGTCTAGAGCCAATGTGAACCATTTCTTTATTGATCTCTCTTTATTGAGGGTCTCAAACCCTAGATATGAGCTTGATGGAGCATAGGTGAGCACACACACTACCTACAAAAGAGTTAAACTATATATTGACATATTTTTGGTATTTTGGTTAGTAAATAATGAAAAAAAAATTATGATACAATCAAGAGTGCTTGGTAATCTCTCCCACTGCAAACCCAATGAATGAGGAGTAAGGAGGATGTTAAGGTGTGATCCAAAAGCCAATGCATATGATGAGATAACATGAGGGATCTTAGGGTGAAAATTGGGGTCTTACACTCATGATACATATGGACTTTGGTCAACATAAACACAAAAAAGGAAGAAAAAATATTATTTTCATTTTTATCAACATAATCAGAATAACATAATCTATAAGCAATGAGCAATCCAGATAACAAAAATTAACATTTCTAAATTACATGCAAGGATTGAGTGAGTGGGTTATGTATCAAATACGTGATAAAGAAAATAAGTAATAATGGAGGAAGCTTTAGTGATGCTTGGTTGTATTTTCTTTGTTTTAAGCTACGTTTGAGCTTCAATAGCGTTATGGCGTTCGAAGGGAGGAAATGTATGTTTGTTGGAAGAGTTGATGTTTGAACACTTGTGTGTGCTGGAAGGAATGAAGTTTCAAATATTTTTATGGAATATGGGTTTAGCGGTTAGGGCTTTTAAATGGAGAAGATGAAGATAAAAATTTCCTAGGGTATACTTTCGTAAAAACCCAGTCGGTTTCGCAGGAGAATGAAGATGAAATGAGTGTTTAAAAGTAAATGAATAGTTAGAGTCTATTTCTAGGAAATACATGCAAAAGATAGTTTCAATCGGTTGGACAATCCAATCGAGGGAATAAATACATTTAATTTTTTTTTAAATAGAGAAAACGCTTTGTGAAAGAGATAACTAATATTTTCTCTCGTTTGAACAATCCAACAAAGGGAATAGATACATTTAAAATATAAAAAAGGATCCAATTTTTAAAAAAAAAATATAATATCTAGATTAAAAAAAAAAGAGCCTTGTGAAAGTAAAATAGATACATTAAAAACTGCAAGAGTTGATATTTGAACTATGGTTCTTAAGGAAAATTTCCTCTCAGTTTGAGGTCAAAATAGAGGGAATATGCGATATATTTTTAATTAAAATTAAGGCGCCTATTGAAAGTGATTGTACTTTGGTTGATTAGTTCATCAATGTAATTTTTTGTAAGAAAATGTAGTGTTTGTAGTAGTGTTGATTTTGATTAGATGTTTGACCTTCATTGTAACTCCACTTGAAATTTTGGTAGTCTTTCCACTCTGAATTGTAAGTGTTGGAGTATGGCTTACTTTTTTTTAATATTTTACCCCTATTGTTTTCTTCCTTGTTTGGTACACCTTCAAGAAAACACTGGCCATTTACATGTCCAACAACACAAAACGACCCATAAGAATTTGAGATTGTTGAACATGTTGTTGGTTTATTGTTGAACTTGCTAGTTGCTTCGTCAAGGCTTCTAGTTGAACACTCATTTTCTTACTACAAGATAACAAGGCACTTTGAGTGTTGAGTGCTAGAATTTATTTCCTTTTCAAACCTTATTTCGTTAGTATACTATACTCATTTTCTGAAGTGTTATATATAAGTTCTTTTATATTCGTGTCAAACTTATTAATCATCGTGCCTATAGTTGAGGATCTAGAAGCATTTGAGTGTTACCTCTCAATCCCTATGTGAACTATTGTCCATGTGCCATTACTTCAAGACCATGTGAAGGACATATTTTTAGAATATACTTTAACCTCACCCACGAATCGTCGAGAGACTCAGTACCACCTTGCTCAAAGTTGTTAATGTCCTCCATTTTGTCTACGAACTTGTTCACATAATAAGTCTGCTATAGAAATCATTCTTCCAGCTCTTCTCAAGTATCGTTGGTACCATTCAGTAAATAATATAGCAAGTCTTTTGATCTTCCAGTTCGTGCGAACGTAAATAACCTTAGCTTATTCAAGTATTATGTCACTCATACTTGACATCAAAATGAACAAGTTTAGTAAAACCTACTCAAGTTTTCATGAAGATCCAATACTAATATTTTGTCATATTGTGTGTCCTTTAGATCTGCAAGCACAAGATTTTTAATGTCAAAAGAAACTGGATCCTCTAGTTAGAACCCATGTTTGACATGCCAATGCGTCGTGTTCTCTCAAATTCATAAATTAGTATGGTGAATGCACAAACTCGTTCTCTGAATTCGACAAGTTCATCTTTTCTTATTTTGATGCTTGCATTGTTAATTGAGATGCTTTGCTTTAGAGACTTTCTCTATCTAGGGATTAAATAAGAGTTCATATTACCCTTTACCTTGCATTAACAAACACAAAATACATCACTAGCTCTGGTCAACTTAACAAAAACAATAAAAATTTAATATTTATAGATTTTGTTTAGAATTTTCCCCCTAAAATTTCAATAAAAATAAAAATAATAGAAATAAGAAAATAAAATAAACTAAAAATTTCAAAACAAGTAAAATTAACAAATTTCTTTGTTGAAATAGTTCAACGACCACCGACAACGACGTCTAAAATTCGATAATTATTTTTGAAGGTGAGAAAAACACGACAATGAGGGGTTGAATTGTGCTATTTTAAATTATTTTTTATATATTCTCAAGTACAAAGTAGTAATGATTCATAAATTAAAGAGAATAGGAAAGGGAGCCACTCATAATTTATAGTGGTTTACCTCATTAACTAAAGGTTAATCCAATCTCCTCACACACCTGAGAGATTTCCATTATAATCACGCCTAATTCCAGACAACCATTAACACAAGCTCGTTTTATATTTCATTGCCTTACACTAGAGGACTTCCTTGCCTTACAACTTGTACGGATTTCTTTATTTAAAAATTTAAGGACTATCTTGCCTCACACTAGAGAATTTTGGAAAAATTATCAAGTGATTTGCTTACAACAACACACACAGAGTGGTAAAACTAAAAAACTTAGTTACAGGTCTTTAATTTTCTCTAAGAAAGATTAGTGAATAAAAGAGTAATTGTTTCAAGATATTTTCTATTTGTTAATATGATAATATTTTTCAAAGCTTACAAATATTTACAATATTTTACTGACACAACTATAGTACAATTCAGTCATGGTATGGTGTGAAAACTTCAACATTTAAAGTTATCCTTTTTATAGGACTTAAAATTCTGAATTTCCATACAAGATTTCCTTATCAAACATTTGACTAAGGAATAATAATTCACCAAAGAGGAAAAATAACTCTTGGGTAATTAACAATAATACTCGTTTATATAACAACTTCCTCATAAACACAAGAAATTTTTATTAAAGTGTTATGGCTAAAAATATGTGAGAAAATATTTTAGAGAGTGAAAGAGAAAGAGGAAACTGAGATAATGTTTATGGATATGAAAAAGTGGAGGGGAATGCCTCTATTTATAGGTTAAATTATGGTTCAAAAAAGGAAATGAACCATAGACAAATTTGATTACCTAATCGATTAGGTCCTAAGGTAGTAAGGTTAATCGATTAGGAACCAAAACTAATCTATTATTTGAGTCCAAAAAGGAAAGTTTTGATAGAGATTCATTACCATTTATTAAGACATTGTCATAACCGATTGTAGAGTCATTTTCTCTTATCTAATCGTTTAGGTACTTGATATAGTCGATTAGGCATTTCAAAAACTTGTCTTAATCAATCTGACAGTTCTTAACTCATTTAGATATGCTAAAAACATTTTGGGTGATTTTCTTTAAGAAATAGAGGCTTCAAAAAAAAATTACCGAGTGCGTGATTTAGACATATTACTTTATGAAAACGCCCTTGTGTTTTTATAAAACACTGATCACTCAGACACGACCAGGCGAGCTTTGACACTTCCTCTTTTTCACACTCTGAAGCTTCAAGCCCTTTGCTGGATAAACCAATCACATAAACGCTTCACTTGAATATCATTGAAGATGAGGTTTGAGATATCTTCAAGTCAGATGCCATCATCAGAGGATATCACTGGTGATTATAAACCCCTAATTCTTTAGCTTGATTTAGAGGAACAACATGATCAACCACTTTGACCATCTTTGATTGCTTAGACCAACTTTAGCACTTAGTCGTCTTTATGATGTGTCATAAAGATATCTTTAAGAGTTGCTAAAACTTCAGATGTTATCATAAAAACCACTTCAACTTCTCCAAATGTTGTCATCATTAAAACCATGGTGCTATCAAGACTAGGCATATATTACTTATCTATAAGCTTTAATCACTTCCTGATTAAACCTACAAGCACATAGTTCTATAATATGTACAAACAACATTATGTATTTATTTACCTTTCCTTTTCCAATATCTTAATGCTCGATAAAATTTGTTTAACACTCTTCTTAGTCCTTTTGTTGTATTAGTGGGATTATTCATGACTCATTCTCTTAACTTTAAATAAGCTTGTGACTTCTGGCTTCACCATACTTTGATTTATTTTCCCACTTAAATAAGGACTTGTTTTATATCTACTATCTTGTCTGGGTATTTTACCTGGGAAGAAATCAACATGACCTTTGGAATTCACTCTCACCCATCCCATTTGGAAAGAACTAGCCTAACCATCAAGCTTTATTGTTAACCATATGTTAGATGAGAGCTAGTGTAACTACTAATCTTCTTCGTTATCTGTCCCAGTTGAAGGGAGTTGATGTAGCTATTAAGCTTGTCCTTACCTGCCCCAGTCAAGGGGAATTGGAGTAAGTCTTCATTGTCACTAGGAAAAGTCCTCGGCCAAGGGTGGGGTTCTCATTCCGGCCCTCGGGATTTTATCCCGATTTGAGGTGGACTTGTCATGGGCTCCATTGCCTACGCTCTTGGGGTGACTAGTTCCTAAGGGAGGGTGTGTTAGTTACATTTTATCACGTTCCACCAAGTGATATCATGTTGCACAAAGAGAATTTATGCCACATTGTCGAGTACTAGAAAGTTATTTATGCGGAAAGTAGCTCGTTAGACAAAATATTCATTTATTTTAATTTTTGGAGAGTCTCGAGAAATACTTATCTTGCGTCTTTTGTTGGATTTGTACGTGTTCTTCTGATAGTCGACACCGAGGTGTTTGCTTATAATCATTTGATAGTCGGTTTGACTTTTGTTTACCCTTTGATGAGGTTCAAACCAGAGGACTTTATACTCTTGGTCTCGAGGTCGCTCGGGCGACAATCTTTATTTCCTAGTGGGTCTCTTCTTTCTACATTGAACCAGGGTATTTGGCTTCTAAAGTTTTTTGTATCCGATATTTTTCTCGAAACCATGACCTAAAATTTCTTTCGACTTCTACCTCTTCCAAGCATCAAGGTGGCTTGCATAGATTCTTCTTTAATTTGACAACAGGCATATCTCAACCTCGTTATCTAGTGGACGTATGCTTTGATATTTTAACTTAACTGGCATCCATTGATAATTGTTTCACTGTTCCCTTATATGTGTTCTTCCCTCGGGAGGTATGCCTTCCCTCGTAGAAGGTTGGCAAATTCGCTGGATGCATGGAGTTTTTCTCTTTTCATCCCACCTTGGCTTGCGCATTGGAGATCTATTTTCTCCTCTACCTCGAATTACGTTTGGATCGGTCAAGCTCCCACTATAACTTAAGCATTTTAGAGTGGTATGGCATGTCGCGATGATAAGGACGAATTTCAAATTTGCATCTGAGGTTCATTTACTTTGTTGCGATAATATCACTTCACAGATTCTTTCGGTTTAACTTTCTGATAGGGTGAGATCTGGCGGTAGGAGATCTTTATGGTTGCAATGATTTCTTCCTGATTTCCTTAATTATAGTAATCAAAATAAATTGTTGGATCAATAGGTTCAGAGGAGTTCCCTTGTGCGAGGTTAGGGATGGATTCCTCTTACGACTCCATCGTGATTAGGCTTTTGATCTAACAAGATTTGATTATAGAATTATGCGGGAACTAGTTGTCGATTCCCATAGACAATGTCACTGTTACGTACTAGAATCAGAATTGAGAATAATTGGTGATAATGGACTATTGATGTGGTGATGTTGATATCTGATATTACAGCACGATGGTGGACCTACATAGTTAGCACTCCAACGCTCAAGTCAATTACAAAATTCAAAATAAGTGAAGTGAACTTATGAGATTAGAAAGTGTAACTTAAATTTCATGTGTGTCAGTTATATATCATAAATAATTTTATTTAGACTTTGCATTGTTGAACTTGATATTTAAATCTATTATGTTGGCCTAAAAGAAGATGTAATTCTTAAAAGTCAAAACTTCTATAATTTCAAACATTTGAATATGAAATGGTAGAGTTTTAGATTGATAACCTATTATAAATAAATTTAAAAAAAAGATAACATAGATAGAAAATATGGAAATATAGTGTATTATTATTGTCTTTAAGTGTGTCATTTACACTCATATTTATAGGTGGATAGAAAAACATAAATAACTAAAATCGAAGACCATTAACAATTAGTAACTTACTAATAAGTCATAAAAATTGGAAGGAGAAAGTAGATATCCATTAAATATAATATTCATAACATACTTAATTAAGAAACACTATAAAATCAATCTATAAATCAACTACTATCTCCATAAAAAAATCATATATCCTTGCCTCACCTTGCAACCAACTTGGAAAAGTGAAGAAATTAAGGTGTAATAATTTCCATAAAACATTGACATTGATAATAAAAACAAGTTTATACATTATTATATTAACAGAAAAGATGGTGTACCACATGGTCGAAAGCAACATAACACACATTGAATCTAGACAAGAAATATGAAGATGATATAAAATAATAAACTAAATCTGAAAGTTTGTAATTTATGAGGCATCTGCCGACTAGATTTACTATAGATTAAAAGGAAAAGATGTGTGTGACGTCTTCATACAATTGATGTGGTCAAGGATACTCACCAACTAAACCATCTTACCTGGTCTACACAGCACTTGATGTCAACCATGCATTACCATTACCAATGGAAATAAAATTAGTACTCTTTCACCAAATATAATATATATATATATATTGATTAGATTACACAAATAAAAAGGTTACTAGTATAATTAAATTTAATTATAATTGATTTGAATTTTTAGTTTACATATATGTGCATCTTTCTCTGTATCTGTCTTAATATGACAACTCAATAATTTAAGGTTCATCGGGAGTGATTATGGTTTTTAGTTTTGAAATTAATTTTAAAATCTAAATATGTTTAGTTAAAGTAAGGATGAGTTGATTTTTTTACTTAAAATTAAAAAAACAATTTAGTAAAATATAAAATTGAAAAAATATACAATTTTTAAATTTATTTAACGTTAAACGGTTCGATTTGGGGAAATTACGCTTTTAATGGTTCGAAATTTAAAAATGGTATACCAAACCAATGATTATGGTTCGGTTTGGTTCGAAGTAAATTGAAATGGTTCGGTTCAGTTCGAATAAATTTTTACTGTGATTTGTTTCGGCTCAATTCGATTTTCTCTATGAACTATACCATGAACAACGCTGCCGCTAATCATCACTGTGACTACCACTATGATCAAAGTCAACCATCACGATCATCATCATCATTTAGTACTATGACTACCATTGAACATCACTTTATATTTACATCTAATCACCAATCAGGCCACAACCGATAATCATTATTGGGAAGAAGATGCTCATCATTTAATTTAACTTAGTTTTGATGAAGACAAAAACTTATCACATAAAAAATATCAAAGAAAAAAAAGTTTGAAATCAAGTATCAAGATTGCATTAGCTTTAGATATTATAGAAGTTAAAGAATAAGATCATGAAATAAGGTACAATGGTAATTTATATGTATATAAGCTTTAGGTGCTCAAAATCTTTTCATCTAAATCATTCGAAGTTTCTCAAATATTCATGCATGATTGTTATTCAAGACACATCTTTTAAAATACAATAATTAAATTTCTTAAAGTGTACAATCGATTGATCAATTTGTGCAATTGATTGCTTGTTTGCCATCGACTTTTAAAATCAAAATATTTGAAGCAACAAACAATTGATGCATTTGGACAATCGATTGAGGGGTCGTTTTGCCTTGAAATGTTGACCCTACAATCGATTGTTCCTTTGCATTTTGTGAAAAAAATTTAACGTTGAATTGAGAACAATCGATTGATCTAATTAGGCAGTCGATTGCTTCCTGGAGCATGGTGAAAAATTTGAATCATTGTCATGCTTGTTCATTACAATTGTTCATGAATATTTTCCATAACATTGCATCATTTCATAAAGGCATCATGAGACTTATTTAAACCAAATTTTATCAGATTTTACCTAAACCTCTTTCGATCATAATTTTCAAACAATTCATCTGTTTTCAAGTGTTCATACGTAATGTCTTAGAAACTTTTACTACATAACTTTCATACATCTGAGAAAAATTCTCTTCAATCATTGATCACCTTATGGTCTATATTTTGAATTGTTTATTGAAAAGGGAAGATTAAATTTCAGAATATTGGAAAGCATACACAATTTTATGAACTCAATTTAACATTTTGTTATAAAATTATTCAACAAGCGTGTGATGATATAGTTTGTAAAGGTTAATGTGTACTTTTTAAAGATGTTTACAAATAGGAAGTGGTGTTCTTTCTGTTTATTGTAAAGGGGCTCTTTGATTCAGGGAGATTCAAAGTCCACCAAGGTATTTGGTGTTTGTGTTGGAAAATATCCTTTGAATTGAGTTGATTCAAAGTCCACCATATGTTTGGTGTGTATATGTTATAAGATTATAGGAAAATCTTCGACTGAGGTTGTACAAATATCTAACATAGTGAAAATCCTTCACGGGATGTGAAGGAACTAGACGTACCATTGGTTGATAAGGGGAACTAGTATACATCTTTGTGTCATTTATTCTTTATGCACTTTTGTTTTTCTTCAATATTGTTCATAAATTCATCATTTTTATTCAAAAAATTAAAAAGACAAGAATATCTGCAAAATAACGAGAAAAATTCAAAAAAACCTAATTCACCCCTCTCTATCTCTTAGGTTGCACTCTATCGTTACACTTGGCATCATAGCATGTTAATGTAACTTTATCCTCAATACGTAAATTACGGCTTCCGCTAATCCTATTTTTACAAATAGTGGCAACAAAAACAAGCCCCCATGTTTTGTTAGTGAATATTATGACTTTTGGAACATTTGCATGCAAATTTATTTAGAAGCACCAAGAGAAGAAATATGAGATGATGTTGAAAATGGATCATTCATTCCTACAACTATCATAAACAATGTAGAACAAGTATAGATGAAAGAATCTTAGACCAGTGATGACAAGAAGAAAGTGTTATTTAATAAGAAGACAAAGAACATACTTGCATTGGCATTAGGAATAGACAAATTCTTTCGAGTATCAAATTGAAAAACAACCAAAGATATTTGGGACAATTGGAAGTTACTCATGAAGGCACAATAAAAGTAAAAATATCCAAACTAAACGCGCTCTCCCAAGAATATGAGATGTTTAGAATGCAGTCTGGTGTAACAATTCTTGATTTGCAAAAGAGGTTCACACATTTGACAAATTACTTAATGGCTCTTGGAAAAATATTCACAAATGATGAGTAAATATCAAACTTCTTAGATCATTTACAAGAACATGGCCATCAAAGGTAACAACTATATCAGAGAAGAAAAATCTTTCCAAATTGTCTTTGATGACTTTGTTCGGTAAACTTTAAGAATATGAGTTAGACCTTGAAAGGCTACAAAAGCTTGAAGATCAAGAAAATAAGTCAAACGTATTTCCTTAAAAACTAAAATCAAAAGCTATGATAGTAATCAAGAGGGTGAATCTCAATCCACTAGTGGTGAAGATAATGCTTTAATCAAGAAATTTAAAATTTTCTTAAAGCAGGAAAGGACAAAGGAAATCAACCAAAAATAAGCACCAACTTCAAAAAGGAAAGTTACTTGTTTTGAATGTGGAATAAGAGGACATGTCAAAAGTACATTCCCTACACTTCTAAAGAAGAACAAAGTCAATAGCGATAAGGACAAAAGTCCAAAGAAAACATATGTAGCATGAGAAGGCAATGAGATAAGTTCATTTTCATATGAAGAACAAGGAAATTTAGCATTAATGGCTTCATACCATTCTGATGATGAAGAAAATGAGGTTAGTGATTTTGAAATTAATGATAAACATTCATACAATGAATTATAAAATGCCTTCCATGAATTACATGCGGAATATTTGAATATTTCTATAAAATATTCAAAGAAACATAAAATAATTTTATCTCTAGAAAATAAGGCTAATGACATGGAAATGAAATTCGACCAAGTCGAAAACTCAGCACGTAATAAATTTCAATCTCTTGAATTTAAAATTGTTGAATTAAACCAAGTGATAAAGAAATATAAAAAAGGTCAAATTGGTTTGGAAAAATTTGCTAAGTAGATAAAGATACTCAAATGATAAATGTGGATTTGGTTTCTCCAAATTTGATCAACCAAGTACAAGTAAAACTATCTTTGTTAAGGCTAATAGCAAAAAATTCAACATTGTGAAACCAAAGAAAGTGCATGGTGTAATTCATCCTAAAAGATATTATGTTAGAAATAATTCTTATGTCTATAAAAATAATCATGTTTTTATTGTAATACAAAATGTTATACTCCTAATGCTTGCTACATAAGAAATTATAGTGTTCCTTATGGTGAGTATGTATGGGTAAGGAAGAGAAATAACCCAAGAGGACCCAAATAATATTGGGTACCTAGAAAGTACTATAAACTATTTTTGTAGGTACTTGAAGACTATATGCTAATATTGTCAAATTAAGATTAGTTTTTCAAGATATAAGATAATATGATATGGTAGGATTAAACTTTCATTTGATTAAAGATGATTTAAAGAACATAAACATTGATATCATCAGTGACATAAAATCATTTTGAAGAATATAAGTACTTTTATATATTTTGTATCATTTCCCTTATATTATGTTTCTTTATATTTTACTCTTTTTCTTTTTGATAATGTCAAAGGGAAGGATAAGAGATTGTTATTTTTGTTATTTTTTAAGATACCAAAGACAAAGTATAAATTACAAAATAAAGGGGGAGATATACAAGATAGGGGAGCAATCAAGTTTCAAGCACAAACTTCTCATCAATATATTTTGTCATCATAAAAAAAAGGGAACATTGTGAAGAAGATGTTCATCGTGTATAACTTAGTTTTGATGAAGACATAAGTTTATCATATAAGAAATATCAAAAAAGAAAGAAAAATGAAATCATATATGAAGATTGCATAAGCTTTTGAGGTTATGGACATGAAAGGATTGTATCTTGAAATAAGGTACAATGGCAATTCATATGTATATAAGTTTTAGGTTCTAAAAATATTTTCATCTAAATCATTCTAAGTTTCTCAAACATTCATGCATGATTGTCATTCAAGACACATCTTTTAAAAGGAAAAATTCAATTTCTTAAAGGGTACAATCTATTGATCAATTAGTGCAATCGATTTCTTGTTTGCTACTGACTTTTAAAATTCAAAATATTTGAAGCAACAATCGATTTATGCATATGGACAATCAATTGAGGGGTCTTTTTGCCTTGAAATGTTGACCCTATAATCAATTTATGCAAACCCTACATTCGATTGATCCTTTGCATTTTGTGAATTTTTTTTAGCGTTGGATTAAGAACAATGGATTGATCTAAATTGGCAGTCGATTGCTTCCCAAAACATGGTGAAAAATCTGAATAATTGTGATGCTTGTTCATTGCAATTTTTCATGAATATTGTCCATACATTACATCATTACATAGAGATATCATAAGGCTTATTTAAATCATATTTTATTTGATTTTTCATAACCTCTTTTGATCATAACTTTCAAACAATTAATCTATTTTCAAGTGTTCATACACAATGTCTTATAAACTTTTACTGCATAACTTTCATATATTTGTGTTGGAGTCGCAGCGGAAATTTGGCTTCTAATAACGATATGAAATATCACCCTCACTAAGGTTGAACACGAAATAATATAGCTAGAATAATAACTTGTATGAAGGAATATATGTCTAAAGAATAAAGATTGATTATATTGAGAAAGTAGTAACTTTTGTTATATATATATATATATATTTATATATATATATATATAATATATATATATATATATATATATATATATATATATATATATATATAATATATATATTTGTTACAATGTTGCTTGATGATTGTTACACTAAACATATGACAATTTATAGTGTCTTACATACTAATAAATGAATGAATCATGTTACAATAAAATATAAGGCGTTCCCTTATTTTCCTATTATGGCTTGTGTTGAATTTTTCTTTTGTTGACTATTTCTACAATTCTCCACCTCGTTCATAATTTTAAAAAAAAATCCTTAAATTTTGGACGAAAATGGAATAACGTTTAGCAAGTTCAAGCAGTGTTGAAACTTGTTGCCTGTCACAACCTTGGTCAACATGTCTACAAGATTTTCATGAGTGTGTACTTTCGTAAGAGAAATATGACCTTCCTCTACGACATCCCGTACAAAATGATACCTGACATCTATATGCTTGGTTCGAGCATGATGGACCTGATTCTTAGCCAAATGGATTGCACTTTGACTATCACACATCAGTCTCACGCGTTCTTGCTCAACAGCCAAATCACCTAGAAGACCCCTCAGCCACAATGCTTCCTTTACTCCTTCTGCTACTGCCATGTACTCGGCTTCCGTAGTAGAGAGTGCCACTATAGACTATAACATCGATCGCCAACTAACTAGAGCACCGTGTATTTTGAACACATAACCAGTAGTAGATCGCCGTCTATCTAGATCACCAGCATAATCTGAATCAACGAACCCGCTTATTTGACATGTATCTTCACCAAAACACAAACCAGTGTTAATGGTACCCTTTATGTACCTCAAAATCCACTTCACCGCTTCCCAGTGTGCCTTTCCCGGATTTGCCATGAACCTACTGACAACACTTACCGCTTGTGAAATATCTGGACGTGTACACACCATAGCGTACATCAAACAGCCAACTGCACTAGCATAAGGTACATTTTCCATGTATGCCTTATCTTCTGCTGTAGTGGGAGATTGATTACCAGAAATCCTAAAATGTGGAGCTAATGGAGTAACCACCGACTTAGCACCTTTCATTCCAAACCTTTCAACAACCCGCTCTAAATAGCCTTTTTGACTCAAGAACAGTTTCCGGTTTGTCCGCTCTCTTCTAATCTCCATACCCAGTATTTTATTTGCAGCACCCAAGTTCTTCGTCTCAAACTCTTTACCAAGTTTAGACTTCAACTTATCTATCTCCACCTTGTTTTTTGAAGCAATAAGCATGTCATCGACATACAATAATAGATAGATAGAATCACCTCCATGAAGCTTCTGAATATAGACACAACTGTCATAGCTGCTTCTAGAGAAACCTTGTTTTATCATAAAAGAATCAAATCGCTTGTACCACTGTCTCAGAGATTGCTTCAATCCATAAAGTGATTTTCTCAAACGACATACCTGACTCTCTTTACCCTCAACCTTGTAACCCTCAGGTTGATACATATATATTTCCTCATCTAAGTCTCCATGCAAGAAAGTTGTCCTCACGTCTAGTTGTTCCAGCTCAAGATCACCATGAGCTACTAAACTTAATAGCACCCGGATAGAAGTATGTTTCACCACCGGAGAAAATATCTCATTGTAATCAACTCCTTCCTTTTGTGCAAACCCCTTGGCCACTAGCCTAGCCTTATATCTTGCACCGCATGACTTAGTATGATTTTCTTTTCTTTTATACACCCATTTACAACCAATAGCAGACTTTCCTACAGGCAATGGGACCACCTCCCATGTCTTGTTCTTGTGAAGAGATTGCATCTCTTCCTCCATAACAACCAACCAACTCTCTCTATCTTTGTCTTTGATAGCTTGCTTGAAGGTGACCGGCTCATCATCTTCAACCGAGAATGCATATTCAACCAAGTTAACCTGCCCATAATGCCTTAGAGGTTTGTCTGACCCAAACTTCTGAACTGTTTTATAATTTCTCTTTGGCCTAGTGGTATCCAAAGATTCCTGCTGCTGTTGTTGTAATACATGTGTATTTTCCTGCTGAACCTCCTCATAATCATGTTCATCCTCTTTCTCGTCTTCACTGGCGATAGGATTCTCCACCTGACCACGACTAGAATCTGGTTGGTCTTCAGATTCTATCTCAATAACTTGCTTATTTGATATCGTCACATCACCATCTTTAGGCACCATAGATTTTTCATCAAAGGTAACATCCCTGCTAATCACAAACTTAGAATCTTCTACACTCCAAAGGCGGTAGCCTTTGACCCCTGTTGCATATCCTAGAAAGATAGCTTTCTTGGCTCTATTATCAAGTTTGTTTTCCTTGACGTGGTAATAAGCCGTGCATCCGAATATTTTTAGTCTTTCATAATCAGCATGCTCACCTAACCACACCCTATAGGGTGTGTCTCCACCTAAACTAGAATGTGGGGATCTGTTTACAACATAACAAGCTGTAGCTACCGGCTCTGCCCACCATTCTCAACCTAACCCATAATTAGAGCGCATACACCTTGCTTTCTCAAGAAGTGTACGGTTCAGTCTTTCCGCGACTCCATTCTGTTGCGGTGTGCCTCTTACCGTCAAGTGTCTAACAATGCCTTCCTGATCACAGAACCTCTTGAAAGCTCCATCCGTATACTCTGTACCATTATCCGATCGTAGAGTTTTCAGCTTTCTACCCGTTCTGTTCTCAACCATTGCTTTCCAACACTTGAAAGTATCAAATACCTCATTCTTATGCTTAAGGAAATAAATCCAAGCATATCTCGAATGATCATCAACGTATGTAACAAAGTACCTAGAACCACCCTTAGAAGTAATCGGAGCCGGACCCCAAACGTCAGTATGCACGTAGTCTAACATTCCCCTGCTTTTATGCTTGCTTGTAGAAAACCGCAACCTATGTGCTTTGCCATACACACAATGTTCACAAAATTCCATGCATGGCTTTTCCATGTTCTTCAGCAAACCTTTCTCACCAAGCAGTGATAAACCCTTTTCAGACATATGCCCAAGGCGCATATGCCACATCCTGGTACATTCAGTTTGATCTTTACTTCCACTGATTCCAACTGCCAAATCACCTGTGACAGTTTCCCCAATAAGAGGATACAGATTCCTGTGACGAACCCCCTTCATCACAACCAAAGAGCCACGAACAACCTTTAAGCCTCCATTTTCCAAGATTATTTTGCAACCATTTTCCTCTAATACACCAAGAGAAATAAGGTTTTTCCGCAAATTAGGGACATGTTTCACGTTCATCAGAGTCCTTACCGCTCCATCATGCATCTTGATTCGTATTGTACTATACCCCATAATTTTACAGGCATGGTTATTTTCCATTAAAACTGTACCACCATCTGTGCTTTGGTAGGTAGTAAACCACTTCCTATTTGGGCACATATGGTGTGAAGCTCCTGAATCAAGCATCCATCTCTCGGAGATATCATGGTCTTGGTCTGAAACTGAGAAGCAACCATCCTCGCCATTAGAGACATAACTCGCCTCCTGCAAATCTTGTTTACCCCTGGAGTAGTTTTCGTTATTGGTGTACTTCTTAAATAATACCCTCTTATTTGGACAATTTGCTTTAAAGTGCCCAAGCTCACCACATTTAAAGCACGCCTTATCCACAGGAGCTCTAGATTTTGATCTAGACTTCCTTCCCCTGCCTTGTCCTCTTTCATTTGTCCTCCCTCTAGTAACAAATAATCCCTGAGCATGTTCTCTTCCACTGCTACTAGACATCCCACTTGTAGCAACCTTACGAAGATCATCTGCCAAAAGTGATGTTCTAGTTTCATCCATGGTTAGAGTATCACCCACAAGCATCAATGTTTGGACTAGATTTTCATAGGACTCTGGTAATGAAAGCAGTAACAACAATGCTTGGTCTTCTTCATCAATCTTCACTTCTACATCCTTCAAGTCTTATATAATCCTATCAAACTTGTTGACATACTCCCGGATTGAGGTGCCTTCCTCCATCTTGCAAGTATACAATTTGGACTTTAAGTAGATCCGATTTGTTAGAGTTTTCGTCATGAAATTACTCTCTAACTTTGACCACACGCCAGCAGCCGTTGCTTCTTCATTAACCAAGAATGCAACATCCCTCTCAAGGCATAAGATTATGGCCGCCCGTGCTTCAAGATCTAACTCCTCCCAATCCTCATCCTTCATACTCTCCGTTTTTTTTTAAATTATGAACGAGGTGGAGAATTGTAGAAATAGTCAACACAAAAAAAATTCAACACAAACCATAATAGGAAAATAAGGGAACGACTTATATTTTATTGTAACATGATTCATTCATTTATTAGTATATAAGACACTATAAATTGTCATATGTTTAGTGTAACAATCATCAAGCAACATTGTAACAACAATATATATATATATATATATATATATATATATATATATATATATATATATATATATATATAAATAATTTTACAAAACCTCTTTCAAATAAAATTTTGAGTGAAGTTTATCTTATTAAATTTTTTTATTTATAAATTTTAATGGTTTCTTTGATCACTTGACTGTTTCATTAAACAAAGTTTAAATGATTTTGCATTCAACTTTAAAAGTCTAGATTTGTGTGAAATCAAGCCTTAATTATATGATTACGCTAATTTGTGTTTTTTCTTCTTTAAAAAATCTTACTAACAATTATTCTTGGAAATAAGCATGAAATTGAATTCACTTATTTTATAAATGTTGAAATTCATTTATTCTTTGATAGCATGCAAATATTTATTTTGAATGACTTGAAAATCTAGGCATTGAGTGTGTGTACCTTCATATTTTACTAAATATCAAGTGAATGTAATTGCCTAATATTCAATTGGTTTTGCATGCATATTTTTCTTTTCTTTTGTATGTTTGAAATCATGGTAATTATCAAGGCATTGTTTCTAATATTAAAATTGATTTCTTGTATGATTATAAAAGTTGAATTTTAAAATTGTGTTTTGATGAACCATGCAAACATGAAACTTTTGTAATTAGAAGCTTGATTGTTCACAAATCTTGAGTGAAAAACAATGTATGCTTCCATGTTTGAATCATGTTATAGGATTTTTGTAGGAATTTTGTTTGGGATAAACAAAATTTTAATTTGAGGATATTTGATAAGTGCCTAAAATAAGGAAAACTTGATAGTATAACAAAAATTTGTGAGGTGAACAAGCCATATTGCCTAGAAAATCAAGACTTGGATGTCATTTTATCTTTTCCTCATCTATCTAAAGTAGCTACAGCAATCACGAGTTTAACTAATTTTTCTTGTGTTTATATTAGATGTAATCATTATAATTCTCTTGTAAATACTTTTGGTTAGGAGGTTGAATGAAATCTTGTTTTCAATACATTACTATTGTTATTTTTGTTTTTAATGTTTTCCTGATGTTAAACTTTAAAATTGATCTTTTAATTTACTAAATGGTAAAAATAGATTTTCTACTTCACTGATCTAGAATAACAATATTTGTAATTGCTAGAATAGGGTTAGGTTTACAACCAAGTGCCATAATTGGATCGTAATGTTATTGAATCGTTAACCGAGCAAGAAATAAAAAATTGATAGATACAATAAATCTCACATCAAAAGTTGATAGATATAATAGATCTCACATCGTTTGTAGGAACAAAAATGTATGTGGAACAACGGTAAATATATACTTAAAAAACTTAAAGTTGTATAATTGAATAATATCTTGCCATAAATAAATAATTGACTAGTTCTAATTGCTAACACTTTTTTTTTTTAACTTTTATCATTTTATTTGCATTTTTTAATTTTTTTAAACCAAACTAATCTTCAAACTTTACTTAAAAATTTATAAAAATACTTATCATTGGAAGTAAGTGTCACATCTATATAAATATATGAAAATCATAATACATTGATATTTCAATAAAAAAACTTGTTTGATTTAATGAAGTGGATATGAGGGAATGTATTTTAATTAAAGATATGTATGATTCAAAAGAAGAGGAGAAAATAGGAGAAGAAAAGAGGAGAGAAATTTTTTAATCAAATATGTGTCTGGTTCAAAAGGGGATGAGAGGAGTTTATAACTAATTTATCTTTTAATACTCATGTTAAATAAAATTAAAACAAAATAATATTCATAAAAGAAATTGTCAATTCATAAACAACATAGATAATCTAACCTAAAATATTTAATATTCCAAATACTCTGAAATATATTAAAGTGTAAATAAAATTTTGATAAATACCATAGAATTATTATATGATCAATGATAAGAAGAGTCATTTTCTCATCTTGATTATCCATCTAATCCTATAAAATATTTATAAAATTAAATTTTAGATAATTTAAACTTATATACTATAATCATATATTGACATGTAATACAATACAACAATTTATAAAATAATTAAATTCTTACAAACATATAAAATGAAAAAAAATAAAATAAAACACAAAAAAAGTAAGTTGCATCATAATAAAAAAACATATTAAAATTATCTTTAAAAAATATTTGACGAGTTATAATAACGTCATAAAAATTAAAAAAATGTTATTCTTACACTATATAGTCACACCTTAATTTATAAGGTTTTGTTTTTTTCATAATGTTTAATATTTTTTACTGACAAGAAATATATATCCATGGTGTATTTTAGATGGGTTAAGATATGGCGTTGATTATTGGTCAAAATAGCAACCCTCCAAAAATTAACTATAATATTCATTAAAGATAATTTAGGATTTGATTAAAAAAACTAAGGATAATTTTGTTAATATAATAAAAATAGATTTTATCATAATTTTTTTTCCTCTCATTTTCTCTTAAAATCTCCTATAAAAAAAAAACTGTTTCCGGAGGGATTTTGATTACTTCTTGTACATTCTGGAATTGCAAAGGCCGAGTTGCATATAACATGGGCAAATCGGATCCAGGACAAAAGGAGGACGAATACATAGCATGAGCAAGTCGGTCCCGATTCCATAGGAACATTGGTAGACGACATCAGGTCGGATCCAGTTTCTTGAAAGGTGTTATAGAGACGACATGAAAAGTCTCCTACGATGGTTACGAGATAACTCCATGATTACATGGGGTTTACATAAATTGATGGAAGATGTGTTACTTGATAGTTAGGGAAGACGACAAACGTTACTAGAGGTCACTTAAACATGGGATCTGAAAGGGCATTCCTTAAATGATCCTTGATGAGTTGACAAGTATAAAAGGAGGATTTCCCAACGAGGAAAAGACAAACAACTTACACCTCCTACAAACAGGACGACTCTGATCTCACCTGCCTTGCCTCAGGGAGATTTATCCAAATAGTCTTTATCAGGAACACTTATAATCCCTCCCTTCCCTCACAAAATTTGTTGTCAAAGAAGGAAGGAAGACCTTTTGTCATCATTTTTTCAAGACAAGATTCGGAAGGGGTATTGGCGCATGAAAATGACATGATGGTCATAAAAGTACAAATTCTTGATTAAAGTGACAAGAAGGTGTTAATTGATCAGGGCAGCTCGAACGACATACTCTATTGGGATGCTTTCAAAGGCATTAACATGGATACATCCGAGTTGCTACCCTTCAAAGGTACCCTAGTCAGTTTCTCTGGGGAACAAGTCCAGGTGTTGGGATACCTATACATCATGATCGTCTTTGGAAGTGGAAGTAACGCCAAAGGTATCAGGGTGAGATGCCTGATAGTGAACGTGTCATCACCATACAACATCATCATAGGAAGACCAATGTTTAATGCTCTGGAAGTTGTATTGTCCATTATTTACCTAACCATGAATTATTCCCTAGAAGGTAGATAAGTCGGAGTAATCAAAGGCGATCAATGGCTAGCTAGGAAATGCTACAAAGATAGTCTGAAGCTAAAAAAGAAGACCTAGCATGAGCATCCTACAATGGAAAACACTTTGGAGATAAACTTGGTCAACCTCGATCCTCGGGAAAATCTAACAGATGATAGATTGACCCATATTGGAGAATTGATAAAAGGTGGAAATCAGTGCTGAGGACTTTCAAGTCAGACATATAGGCTCAGAGCTATCTCCTGAAGAGGAACAGGACACCATTAGGATACTAAGGGACAACGTCGACCTCTTCGAATGGAAACCATCAGATATTCCCGGGATCGACCCAAATGTTGTATGTCATAAGCTTTCACTTGATCCATCATCGAAGGATATAATTAAGAGGAAACGAAAAAACAGAGAGGAAAAGAGGAAAGTCATCACAGAAGAGGTCGGTAAGCTCTTGAAGGACAGATTCATCTAGGAAATAAAATATTCTACCTGGTTGTCCAACATTGTCGTGGTAAAGAAGTCGGGAAAATGGCGTATGTGTGTATATTTCACCAATCTTAACAAAGCTTTCCCGAATGACCTCTATCCGTTGCCACATATTTATAGTCTGATCGACGCCGCATCCGGGTTCCTCTTTCTAAGTCTCATGCTGACACATCAGGAAATAGAGGCAAATCCAGACAAGTTCCAGGAAACCATTAATATGAGAAGCCCGACATCAGTGAAAGAATTCCAATAGCTGGTCGGGAGATTAGTCGTCTTGTCTCAATTTGTGTCTTACGCAGGCGATAAGTCCATACATTTCTTCGCGACCATAAAGAAATCGGCAGAGTTCAACTGGACAGAAGAGTGTGAGAAGACATTCATGAAGTTGAAGCAATTCTTGTATACTCCCTCGATCTTGGTTCGTCCGAGGGAAAATTTACCCCTTACCTTGTATCTAACAGTATCTGAGAAGGATACCATCTCGGTATTGGTCTAGGACAATAATAGAGATGAAAGACCAGTTTACTTTGTCAGCAAAGTTCTCAAAGGAGCAGAAATATGTTATCAAAAGATAGAACTATTATCTTGGCAATGGTAATTACTTCCAGGAAACTCAAATAGTACTTTCAGGGTCATTCCATCATAGTGAAAACAAATTATCCCATAAAGAGAATCCTAAAGAAGCCAGATCTAACAGGCAGAATGGTAGCCTGGGTAGTAGAACTGTCAGAATATGACATAACGTACGCACCCAAGAACAACATCAAGTCACATTTGAGGCACCAAGCACAGAAACAGTTAAAGTCATTGTATTAGAAAATGAAAGGGGCTAGGTGACACCCATGATTCAATACCTAACCCAAGAGAAGCTACCATGTGAGGAGACTGAAGCCAGACACATCTAAAGGATATCTTCCCGATACCTCATGCTAGCCGACCAGCTATACAAGATGGGCATATCTTCTCCGATTTTCAGATGCATCCCTTAAGAAGAGGTATGGCTCATAATGAAGGAAGTGCATGAAGGAGTGTGCGGAAGTCATATTGGGGGAGAGATTTATGTGGAAAGATTCTTAGGATCGGGTACTATTGGTCGTGTATGCTACAAGATTGTGCATGGTTTATCAATCATTGTGAGAAATGTCATATCTATGCTCCCTTCATACATTCTCTTGCTGAGTTATTGCATTCAGTAATACCCTCATGGACTTTTTACCAATGGGGATCAGATATTCTTGGTCCTTTTCCTTTGGCCTCCAGGAAAGTAAAATTTCTTATAGTGACAGTGGATTATTTCACCGAGTGGGTGGAAGTCGAAGTCGTATCTCGAATCACCGCAGAAAGGGTAAGACATTTTTACTAGAGGAATATCATATGTCGTTTTGGCTTACCATGGATCATTATATTCGATAATGGCACGCGATTCACGAGCTCATATGTTATAGAATTTTGTAGGCACCTCGGCATACAAAACCAATTTGTTTTGGTCGAGCACCCCCAGGCTAATGGACAAGCAAATGCAGCAAACATGATCATCATATTAGCAATGATGAAGAAGATGGGTGAATCGAATGGGCTTTTGGCCGAGTACTTTCATGAGATCTTTTGGTCCTATCACACTACTCCTCATTCAACCACTAAGAAGACACCCTTTCAAATGGGTACGGGGTCGGTGCAATGATCCTAGTAAAAGTCAATTTCTAACCTATAATCGATTAAACTTTAACGACAAAGTTTACAGGGAAGGGGTTGATAACTCAGATGACCTCATAGAAAAAATCATAAAAATGGCTCACGTGAGAGAATATGCAACAAAACAAAGGATAGACAGAAGGTTCAACACTAGAGTCTGACCGAGAAGTTTTCAAGAGGGTGACTTAGTTTTAAAGAAAATTACAGACACACAAAATAATGGAAAACTCTCCCCAAACTGGGAGGGACCTTATAGGATTAGACAAAAGCTTAATAATGGAGCCTACAATCTTGAAAATTTGGAAGGAATAGAAATGCTAAGGACTTGGAATGTTTCCAACCTTAGGTTTTATTACAATTAAATTTATGTAATGATATTATTAAATAAAGGTTGTGGGTAACACTCTTTTCCCATGCAAGGGCAAGGATTTTTAATGAGGCACCCTCAATTCATATGTTTATATGTCATTTTTTAATTTCTTATAATAAAGCCAAGGTCGTTCTGGGAGTGATAAGGATGGTATGCATCACCGATGACCTAAGTAATCGACCATGTAAATAAGAACTGTTGGTCGGGTTGTTTTAATAAAACCTCTGACCAATGTAATCGTCCATGTAAGTGAGAACCTTTAGTCGGGTTATGTTAATAAAACCTCTTACCAAAGTAATCATCCATGTAAATAGGATGGGTTATGCTAATAAAATCTCTGACCTAAGTAATCGACCATGTAAATAAGAACCTATGGTTGGGTTATGTTAATAAAACCTCTAACCTACGTAAAATAGGCCATGTAAATAAGAACCTATGGTCGGGTTATGTTAATTAAACCTCTAACCTAGGTAATTGGCCACGTAAATAGAAATCTCTGGCCAGGTAATGTCAATAAAACCTCTAACCTAACGAAACCTGCCATGAAAATAAGAATCTCTGGCTGGGATATCAAGCTTGTGACCAAGTCGAGGGTCTAAAGAGCCTTTAATTAATGACTAAATTGGTTGTCCAAAAGGTATAAATTAGCCATGAAAGTCAATTAGGAAGTAACTCGGTACACAATGAGGTCAAATTTTGAGGCATGGTGTTAAAATATACACCGAGGTGATTTAGAGATAGGCCTAGAAGTATGCGCATAATTAAGGTGGAATTGGATAACAAAATAATATTAGTATATCCAAAAAGGGCCATCAAAAGGGCTTAAACATAATACCATAAATAAAATACATTATCCAAATATTACAAAAAGATCATCATCATTGATGGCTAAACAAAACAAACTTAAACATCGTGATGTTTGTCTTTTTGAGCTTCGGGGGTCGAGTTGTTGGTCGTCACGTCCTCCAAAACCTCATCATCAGGAGAAGCTTCCTCCATGTCCACAAGTCGGTCATCAATCACAATCTTAAAGAAATCCATCTCTGACACATTAAGGTCAGACATGGTACTTAACACTTGGGCTTTGGCTCTCCCAAAAGCTTCAAGCATACAAGAGCCTGGGGCTCTGATACAATAGGGTCTGCCTTACTAGCATCCTTTTTCTTCCTTTTAAGATCCTGAGTCTGGATACCAGACAGATCCATCTTAGATGCATATTGTTCCCCATGCCTCACCCTCGCTTCAACCATCAACTTATTCTATTTAGATAGCTTAAGGCTCGTCATATCAACTGGAAAGAAATGAACAAAGTAGAGTTCAGAAAGATAAAATAATAAAATTAGTGAAGAATATAAAAGGCATATATAAGCATTACCCAATAACTTAGAAATTTGTTTCAGGTCATCGACTATATGTAGTAAGTCTTTGAGTTTTACTACTCGAAAAAACATCTAGAACAACCAATGCTCGAATTTCCAAAGCATCAAACTTGACATGATCAAAACCGAACACCAGTAATGGGATGTTCATCCAATAAATCGGGAAACGATAGTTCCCGTCCAATGAATACATGTCTTGAGGACATCTTTCTCAACTCCTTACTGTAGCGGGGTATTCGTTACCTTTAGATTTATTCACTAAATCAAAAGTAAATCATACAATTCGAGTCGCCACCACACTTCTATTTATCCAAAGGAAAGGTTAGAAAGCGAATAAAAATCGAGAAGTTTTATCAAATCAAAAACTAATAAAAATGTCAAAGATCTGGGTAAGGGGGTTGGTTATGCAATGGGAAGGTTTTAAGCACCCAAAACATCCTTAGTACTCTAAGGGAGCCCTTTTTGCAAATGTTGTATGATAGGTTGGTATTTGTGAAAGTATTTGTGCAAACATGATTGGAGAGATGAGAAAAGAATATACAAATTATTTACAATTTTGTTGTTTGAATGGATAAACCCATTGCCTACGTACCATCACAAAGGTAGGATCAAAACCTCGTAGTTCGGGGTAAAAATCTCAAAATATGGGTGAATTGATTTGATCAAAAGCCTTAAGGTCTTTTGTTATCAAAGGGAGAAAACTCAAACTAAACCAACAATCCACCATGTGAGGAGAGCTTCAACATACTAGTGAGGGATCCACCCTATAATAAGTATGGAAGACTTATAGTCCAATCACTAAGGATGAGGTGAGGTTTACATCAACCACTATGATAACTCAAACCTATGGCTAATGTTTATAAAAAAAGGTTTTAATCAAAGATGGTCATTGGAACCACAAAAATTACTTGAAGTGAGTTGAATTTATAAATTAGAAGTATTTACAAAGTGAGGTCAAGGTATGAATTAGAGTTTATTTACAATGAGTATTAGTGAAAAGAGTTTGAAAAAATCAAAGGCATATGGCCTAGGTTTCTAGTTTTGAAAACAATGTTAATGTTTGCACAAAATGAGTTTGGCTTGGGTTATAGTGGAGAGAAGAAGAGAAGGGCTAGTCCTAGACATGCAAAGATGAGAGAAGAGAATAAAACCCTTGGAGTTCCTTTCTTGAGATTATAAAGATGATCCAAGATGCTCCTTTCCTTTGGACTTAGCAATTAACTCAAGCAATCAAAACAAATATTCAATCAAGCTCCTAGGATCTCCATTTGGCTTGTCTCTCTTAACTTGGATGCTTATGACAATGGTCCTTCTGACTATCTCAAATTTGGAATCCATATCACAAAAGAACAACCAATCAAAAAGTTCACAATGCAATAAGAGGAATGGACAAAGAGAGAGTTTAAATTAGGGGTCATTTCAAGTCATCTTCAAGATTAAGCATTCTAAAGGCATGAGGCCTAGTTGCTCTTCAACAAATTTAGCATTCTAAAGGCATGAGGCCTAGTTGCTCTTACACTCCATTAAGCATAGGTGAGGTCCTAATTCTAAGTCCTTTCTCCTTTTTGCACTGGGTTCACATAAACAAAGACAAAACAAGCACAAGGCAATAATATATTTACACAATAATGTGCTCAAGTGAGCAAAAGGCAAATGGCATAAACATAAACATGCGCTCAAATGAGCAAAAGAAAAAGACAATATGAATAAATGATCAAGAAATTAAATTGCATTAAAGTAAATTGCAAGAATTAAATGCTTGAATTAAAAGTTAGTAATTAGTAGTTAGTGTTAGGGTGCCATAAGGCAATTTAGCGCTATGTTAAGCAATCGTAAGTGGACTAATGTAGTAGTCACACCTATCTGAGGCCGGTCAATAAAACTATAGGAAAATAAACACAAGTTAGAGACCATGACTAATAAGCCAAGCTCCTACAACTTTCCATGCGAAAAGAAAAGAAGAATGACCTTGTACGAATTTCAGGTTCTTTGCTTGACCAAGAAGCAACCTATCTTGGACACAAAGCAATTCACTTGATCTTTGATCAAGTTGAATTTGATTTGGATAAAAGAAGGTTAAGCCTCTCATATGTCAAGGCTAACCACAAATCATTAACTCATTGGTCAAAAGAAAAAGAAGAAGATGAGAGATGAAGATGAAATGTACAAAATGAAAATTCAAAAGACATAACCAAAACACAATGATCAAATGTGAATGGGATCAACATCAATCAATGGTAAACAAAAGTGAAATGAAGATTAGAAGTCAAGAAATGTCAAACATATTTTTGGTATTTTTGGAATTAAAATAATACATAAAATAAAATGGACAAATCATGGTCAAACTTCAAATCCAATTCAAATCAACTTGGATAAGTCAAATTGGATTATCATAGGCCTAACATGGTCAAACTAGGTTTGAAAAAATTTCTCAATATTTTTTGAAAACAGAAACTATTTTTTAAACAATTAAAAATGAAGAAAAATAACACCAATGGACTAAAATCTCAAATAAATCTCAAATCAATTAAAAAATTGATGAGAATATTTTTCATAGACTTATCATCATCAACATGTATTAAGAAAATTTTTTGGCATTTTTTGAATATCAAAAGGTATTTAAAATGAATTAAAAACAATTAAAAACAAAATAATTCACAAAAAATATTAAATGGAATCACAAAAATAATTAAAAATCAGATTATGAAACTAGAATTTAAGAGAAATTTTTTGCAATTGGTCCCATATTTTTGTGATTCCAAATAAAAGAGTTATGAATTTTTGAAAATAAATGGAATAAAAGAAAATAAAACAAAAATTAGGAAAATAGAAAAATCAGGAAGTGTTGGATCATCATTCATTAATTGACGTGGCCAATCCAAGGGACATGAGGCGCGCGCGCATGGTGATCATGAGTCAACAGCATCACACCACGAATTAAAAAGAGTCAAACAAAAACATGGCCAGGATTAGATCGTGGGAGCTTCATCCAAGGGTTCAGGATCAACCACGTGGGGACGGTGGTGGTCTTCTTCGGCGAGCAATCAAAACCGGCCACCAGTTGCAGGTTTTGCAACCTCAACCAAAACACACGATCCTTATACCAAATTAAAGCTGGGGTGATGTACATCACCCCTGTAACCTTAGATTTCACTCAAGATCCCTATGGAAGGAGAAATCTGAGGTGGAAAATCTAGGTGTTCAATCTGTAGTTAAACAATTCACAAAATTAAAGCTACCATTGGCTTGCCTCTCACACGAGGACTTCAAAAAACCAAACCAACACAAGCAATGCACAATATATAGTGAGATTCGAAGCAAAACAATTGAGATGTAAACCTTTGAAGTGTAGCTTTGATGAGCACGATCCAACCAATCTCTTGCTTGCAACTTGATCTTGAAGTATGGTATGAATGCAAGGCTTAGGAATTAGTATTGAAGATCAACTGATGTTGTTGAAAATCAAACTTGAAAAGTGAAATGAAAAATGCAAAATTCCTTTGGTGTTAGGTTGGGATTCAATTCCAGAAGAGTTTTAGGCGCCTTTAGGTTGATCATTCAATGAAGCAAGCATCCTATTTATAGATGAAATGCAAAGGAGAGTGGATGGAACTCGTGTGCATGAGAATTAGGTCCTCCATGCATAGGCTTGTACAGGCGCATGTGAGGCCTAAAATCTAATGCAAATGAATGCTGAAATGATTTGGAGAAGGTTTGCACGTGTAGTTTGCATTACAATTGCTTGTGTATGAAGTTTCATCATGAAATGCATAAATGGTCACAATTGTTCTCCTCCTCGAAAGTCCCATTTGGAAAATCCAAACATAGGAATGTGAGTAATGGTTGGAAAGGTCTTGACATAAGGAACAAAAGCTATGTTGAACAAAAATCCATTTGGAGTTTGGAAAATTGTGAAAACTGGCCATGAAGTTTGATGTACAAAACATGCATTTGAAAATTTTGCCAAAAGTGACCAACTTTAAGCCCTTCTATTTCAATGATGCAAGCCTCAAATGGAAAAACCTCCAATATCAAAGTTGTAGATAGTTTCAAAAAAATCAATTTGGACTTAACGTTTACATCATTTGGATTTTTAATGAGAAAGTTATGGGCACTTGAAGTTGGACTTTTTCAAGATTCAATGGCTTTGGTCCAAAGTGACCTATAATGTTTTGTATTATCACATGTGTTTCCTTTAGGATTATGAAATTTTGTCCAACATAACATTTGAAGTAGACATCTTAAGATTTCAAATTCAATTTTTATCACCTCAAAATCATAAAAAATGAAGGAGTTAGGTCCTTGGGAAGTTGGTCCAAAATTAGGGTTTCAGTCAAAATGACCTATAATGTTTTGAAATGAATGATGACCTTCCAAGTTTCAAATGGATTTTTGATGAACATGAAAGTTATTCATATGGTTATTAAGGACATTGTTTATCTTGGGGTCATCTTCATTTGAGAAACACATCAAAAGTTAGGTCTCAGTGAATTTCAAAATAGTCAGATGAATTGACTGGTCAACTCCTCAAGTCCAAACTTCAAATCTTGATGAATGATTGATTGAGGACACTCACATAGGCTCATATATGCATAAGATAATGAATGAAATAAATTCCCTTAATTAAATTTGATCATAGTTTGAGGTTGCTTCATGAGCAAGGCACAGTCAATGCACAGATGAATTACGGTTTCCTTGGGAAGCAATCCTCAAGCCCTTTGGTTTGTCTTGATCAAATTGACAAATTGAGATAATTGGGAGACATATATGATGATTTAGAGCTTTGGGGACCATTGTCATGCTTGCTTTCATCTTCATCTGGTCATTTTATTGAGCATAGGGGCCTCCTAGGAGCCTTGGGTCAAATGATTGCTTAAGCTTCAAAACAAAACAAGTTAGTGACATATTTTTGTGCTTTTGGTTAGTAAACAAAATAAGAAAAGCAATAACATACAATTTAAGCATGCTTGGTGGTCTCAAACCAACTCACACAAGTCCCAACCCTAGGGTAAGGAAACCAAGATGCTATGATCCTTGAGACAAAATGCAATGAGCAAAGATGTGATGCCATGAGGGATCTTAGGGTTAAAATTAGGGTCTTACACTTACTCAAAGAAATTTATCCTTGAAACCTTTATAATTGGTGGTATAAGCTTGAAGGAAGCTTTTCCCCGAGATTTCACAAAGAGAGACCTAGCCTCCTTTGTCCGCCCTTTTCAATTCAAAAAATGAAAAGAACAAACCTAAAGTGGGGGTTATTCTCACCGCCTCGCAAACTATCTCAAAAGCTTTAATAAAACCCAACCATTTTGGCGTAATTGAGAAGGGTCGATGTTTTGGGTTTGGATGAGATCGTATTCTAAGGCAATGAAGGGGATACAAATCTTAAAATCCTCGATTTTCCCTGAGTAAAAGTAAAAATATCCATCAGACACTCCTTTTGGCCGAGTAATGCATACTCTTTCCCGGTAGAGAAAATCTAATTGTTGGAGCGAAGCTTTGAGATATAGCTTTCGATGACGTTGTGGTCATAACTTAGAACTTCTTTTCCAATCAAAGACCATGTCATCTCCATCGAAGTATCCACAAAACCTAATGATGAGGACTCCGAGTTAGTTTTACTATGATGTGAAGAGATCTCACCATAAACTTCCTTGATAATCTGATCAATCTCTTCTTGCTTCAGATGACCCTCACATTCTTTCATGCATTCGTCCTAGAGTTTTCTTCTCTCATGGGCGGTAAGGGAAATAATGCTTCCCCAAATCACCACAATCGCGTATTATAACCATAATAAAAGAATAAAAAACAAAGAAAGAAAGTAAGTAAGAAAAAAAACAATACATGAGGTTTGAGTTTGCAGAAAACATTTGACAGAGGGATCAAAGGAAAACTAGGCGGCAAATCTCGAATGGAAGTGAGAAATCACAAGTTAAGTATAGGAACAAACAAGGAATGAGTCTTTTTATGGAAGTGAGTTTACAACGGTCAAGAAGCTATATCAAGCTAAGATCATGATGACAAGTTGGGTTTCCCGTAAAAAATTATCATGACAAAGAGAGAGAGAGAGAGAGAGAGAGAGAGAGAGAGAGAGAGAGAGAGAGAGAGAGAGAGAGAGAGAGAATGATGGTCATTATTGCTCTTTTAAAAACCACTATCACATGGTAACTTACCAAATAGGTGACTGGCTCGAGAAAGCAGGAATTCCAGGACTTTTCTGTCCGAACACTTCAAACTGTTGGATCTCATGATTGGGGGGCTTATGTACATCCCATAATTCCCAAAGGTCGAGTTGCATATAACGCAAGCAAGTCGGATCCCGGACAAAGGGAGGACGAATACAATAACATGAGCAAGTCGGGTCCGATTTCTTGAAAGGTGTTATTGAGACGACATGAACAATCGCCTACGACGATTACGAGATAACTCCATGATTGCATGGGGGTTACAGAAATTGATGGAAGAGGTGTTACTTGATAGTTATGGAGGACGACAGATGTTACCAGAAGCCACTTAAACATGGGATCTGAAGGAGCATTCCTTAAATGATCTTTGATGAGTTGACAAGTATAAAATGAGGACTTCCCTACGAGAAAAAGACAAACAACTTACACCTTATACAAACATGACGATTGTGATTTCACCTATCTTTTTAGAAAAAAATTATCCAAATAATATTTATCAAGAACACTTCTAATCCCTCCCTTCCCTAAAAAAAATTAAATATATTTTATAAAAAAAAAACTCTAACCAAATAGACCCTTAATCGACTCAGTGTAAGATTTGTTTTATAGTGGATCTAATTGTCCTAGCTCAACAATATAATAAAATAAAATAACGATACTATTTACAAATTATTTTAGAAAACCTTTCCCTCTACATTCACGTGGTCTCATCTCATCTAGCTATTTACATGAGAAGCCAAAAAAAAAAAAAATCAGAAGCAAAGGTTGGTGGGGAAAAAGAAAAACTAGTAAACCATAAAAATTACTATACATAACACATTAATTAACAAAATAACATCAAACTAAACACTCTCTCCCAATCTAAAAACGTTAATATAAACCCAACATAGTCCATTTTTCTCACAAAAAACAAATCCAGCCAGAAAGAAAAATAGCCACCACCGCTTCTGTCCCTGTCTCTCTGTCCATCTTGTTTGATTCTCTCCCCCCATCGAAACACTCAATCGGGTCTCCCTTCACCGCCTTCTTCTGATCGGAGATATGGGTATCCTCTGCCGTTCTTCCCACACCTCCCAGTCTCACATCACTGAAATCATCATCACCAGTTTCTTTCGCCATAAGTCTTAGATCTTTCACTCCTTCCTTCTACATATACCTCGTACCTATACCCATGGCACGTTAAGATAACAAAAACAAAAACAAAAACAAACTTCCTTGAATTTACCTTTGTTTTATATACATGGCTGGTGAAAGACTCTTCACAAATTCTCCTGCAAGTAATTCAAACATGAATACTTTGTTTCATAGTCAACAACAAAACACTTCTCAACAACCTCTTGATTCTCTCTTTCTTTCTTCTTCTCTTCCTTTCTTCGGTTAGTTATCTTTAAACGTTGACTATTTTATGTATGGAGTTTTATTTTATCAACTAGTTCATGATATTTACTTCTTTGTTTTGTTGTTGTTCAGGTTCAAGAACTATGGTGAGTTTTGAAGATGCTCAAGGAGGAAGGAAAAGGTGCAACAGTTATCTCTTCAACGGATTCGATCTAGACGAAAACGGAGACGATGAGATGGATGACTACTTTCAACAATCGGAGAAGAAGCGGCGACTCTCCGTGGAACAAGTTCAGTTTCTTGAGAAAAGCTTTGAGGTTGAGAACAAGCTTGAACCGGATAGGAAAACCAAGATTGCTAAAGATCTCGGTTTGCAGCCACGGCAGGTTGCTATTTGGTTTCAAAACCGTCGTGCAAGATGGAAGAACAAGCAGCTTGAGAAGGATTATGAATCTCTTAATGATAGTTATGAGTCTCTTAAGACTGATTATGATAACATCCTCAAGGAGAAACATAGGTTACAATCTGAGGTATAATTTAATCATGTTTACTCTTCTTCGTATAAAACTCTTGGATAAATTTGATAACATGTGACTCTTGTTCAATATAGGTGGAAAGTCTCTCTAAGAAGGTACTTGCAAGAGAGACTCAAGAGAGGGAAAGTGAAACAAAGAAACTATTGCAGGAACCAGTAATGAATAAGCCATTGGTTGATTCAGTTTCTGAGGGTGAAGGATCAAAGTTGTCGATTGTTGAGGCTTGTAATGAAAGTAATCATAATAATAATAGCAGACAAGAAGATATAAGTTCAGCAAGGAGTGACATATTGGATTGTGACAGTCCATGTTACAAGGATAGAGTGTTGCAGAGAAATGTGTTTGAACCTGAATATCAATCAGACCTATCACAAGATGATGAAGATAATTTGTTGCCTCCTTATAACATCTTTACAAAACTTGAAGATGCTCATTACTCCAACCCGCATCATAACTCGTCTGGTTATGGATTTCAAGAGGACGACCATCATCATCACGCTCTTTGGTCGTGGTCCGGTTACTAGGTGGACGTTTGGATTCAAAGAAAACATGACAGAATCACAGTGATTTCAGATACTGAATAGATTCATGTCCATCTTGTTGTTGCTGTTGTTGTAATATGCATATATGTATCTTTGATTATGTTTAGTATTTACCTTTTTTGTGAAGAGTTCTAAAAGTGAGTGAGTGTGTGCGTAATAAAGTGAGAACAATGGCAACTTGGCAACAATATTCATTTCGTACCTGAAATGGTTGTGGCTTTTTAAGGATAGAAATGGCGGATTTTGTACCCCATTTTGTTGCATTGTAAATTAGTGGAACTTTCGGTTCTAATGTTAAAAAGAATTAATGTCTTGTTGAAAATTTTGATGTTGATTTAATTTCACAACAAAATTTAAATAGGAAATTAAATAGAAATCAGGATTTAGAGAAAGGAATAAAGAAGAGGGTCCCGCTCAAATTTAGAAGGAGAGAGAATCCTCTGACTGCTTGCATATTTGACGACATGATCCTGAAGTCTTTGGAGAGACCTCAAAAGCTCTAGAATTACAATGGAAATGGAGACTCGGACAAGTACGTTGAGCTTGTGGACGATCGACTAGATTACTACCACGCTGATGGACGAGTCTGCCTAACTGGGATAAGTCTCTCCCAAACATAAGCATAGATTTATGGTCTGAAATGTGTGAGGCTTTCACCGCCCATCTCACCGTTAGGAAAAGACAATCAGCCACCATGACCATTTTTAGCGGGATCGTACAGGGTAAGAAGGAGACCCTACGTGCATATATCGATCGGTTTACCAAAGTGGCGATGGTTGTTGGAGGTTAAAATGAGAGCTTAAAGTCTTAGATCTCCGAGAAGAGCCTTAGACATGATTGTGCTTTATGGGAGAAATTAGGGTGAAATGAGGCCCGCAAATTGAATGAATTGTTGAGTAAGGTGTAACCCCACACAACCTATGAAGAAAAGTTGTTAGCTGATGGAGGTTGCCGGGTACTGCGAAACGCTGGATCTAGTTAGGCACTAAACAAAGGTTTTGGACGGTCGAAAGATGAAAGTGAGTGTAGGCCCCATCTAAGGTTTGACTCATACACTCCCTTGAACACTTTGCAAGAAAGGATCTCGAATGAGTGTGAAAATATGGAGTTCAAAGAACTCAGGATAAGGAACTGATATCCAGTTAGGGAGTCTGTGCGAAATGATAAGTCCAAGTAGTCTTGTTCCTATAAGAGTCATAACCATAACACCAACGATTACATCCAGCTAAGGATACAATTGAAGGACTAATCAAGAATGGGGTGATTGTGTGAGTACACCAAAGGACGGAAAGAGGGTACGAAAGGAGTCCCTAAAGAAGAAGTTGGCAACAATGTTCATTTCATACCTGAAATAGTTATGGCTTTTTAAGGATAGAAATGGCAGATTTTGTACCCCATTTTTTGTTGCATTGTAAATTAATGAAACTTTCGGTTCTAATGTTCAAAATAATTAATGTCTTCTTATTAAAAATTTTGATGTTGATTTAATTTCACAAAAAAGTTTAAATAGGAAATTGAATAGAAATGAGTATTTAGAGAAAGGAATAAAGAAGAGGGCCCCGCTCAACTACAGAAGAAGAACCCTCTGACCGCTCGCATATTTGACGACATGATCCTGAAGTCTATGCGGGATGATAAGTCCAAGTACTCTCATTTCCATAAGAGTCACGATCATAACACCAACTATTACATCTAGCTAAAGGATGAAATTGAATGATTGATCAAGAAAAGGCAGTTGTGCGAGTACACCAAGGACGAAAGGAGGGATCAAAAGAAGTCCCCAAAGAGGAAGCAATCCCCTAAGAAATTTGTTGAAGTTGTGGTTGGGAACAAAGGAAAGGAATAAAGTAGTGGGGAATATGATGTGCATAAGGGGAAGCGTTAGTTCACTACTTTGACTATGGGAAACGCCTCAAGAGAAAGCAATCAGTCCCAAAGCATGGTAACGGCAAAGATCATTGAGTTGATGGCTATCAGCAAAAAAGAAGAAAGTACCTCCACAAAGAGCCCGGAGAGACCTATCCTCGGATTTCAAGATAGCGAGAAGTTTGAATGAATCCTCAAAGAAATCTTCCTTATGGTCATCATGACCGCGATCTCTAACTTTTACGTATCCAGAATAATGTTTGATGGTGGAAGTTCCTACAATATTATGTACTAAGGTCCCTTCTAGAAGGTGGCATTGAAGAAAGAAAAGGTGTGGCCCTATAAAAGGTTTGATCTCTTGGCCTTCAATGGAACTACGACTCAACCCTAGAAATATGTAGAACTGATGGTTACCCTAGAGGAGGGAAATATAACAGGATCTTCGACTCCTAGTTCCTATTTGTTCCTTGTAGGAATGTGTACAACTTCATTTTAGGAAGACTTTTTGCAGCAACGTAGTATGTAGTGGCTTCACCCGTCCACCTGAAGAGGAAGAACCACAACTTATACGATGAATCGACAATAATAAGTAAAGATCTTTCTATAGAAAATAAGATCCGCAACACCTTACAACAGGACTATAAAGAAGCTTAGTCTAAGGATATGGAGATCATTGTGACCTCTTTGATCGGACAACTAAAATATATATCCATCAAACCTCATATGAGTAAAGCAAGTCTTCAAGGTAAGACGAGCAGAAATAACCAACTCCACACAAATCTTACAAATGACTAACAAGTAGTGGAAATGCCACTTGGTTATGTTGATTTAGAGTTCTTTTTATTTCTGTAGAATCAAAACTATCACAATGTAATATAACCATTTCGGTTATGAAAGATGGTGACGATTTTGGGGAACAACCAAGGAGATTGAAATTCTGGTATAGTCAGAGTTCAGATGTTCTACACGAAGTCATGACATCTGATCCAACATTGTTACTAGTACAGCCAGACAGTTATAACAATTAAAATCCAGTACTCATATGCACTCAGTCACAGATGTCAAGGCATCTGAGAATATACCACCATGGAAATAAGAACATCCAGTTTTGTCCATCTAGGGCAAAGACACAGTAGAGATCAATCATAACACTTATGTTTATTGATCCTGCCCAATTGTCAGCATGATGTCTCAACATTGATTTGAACATCACTTGTTCCAATATTACAGAAGGGTAAACTGTAACAGACCAACCAGTCTATCAGTAACAGCAGTCAATAATGAATGTCATAACATTCTATTTTGCAATCAAACTGCAGGCTATGTGACAAGTCTGTTATTCCCTTCATAAACAGACTAGAAATAGACTGAGTTATCACAGACAAAATATAGTGTGCAGAAGGTAAAAACACCAGCAATTGTTGACCCAGTTCGGTACAACATTACCTACTCTGGGGGCATACCAAGCCAGGAAGAAGATCCACTATTAGCAGTATTAATTCAGAGTTAAACTTCCCCGTTTACAACTCTTCACTTAATCCCTACCCAATGCAATCTATACCTAGGAACTCCTAGATAGAAACCTCCAGTTTCCATTCCTATCACTACAATTACCATGTAATGTTTAAACAACTTGAACTTGCTTCACATCTTCGTTCAAGAACATAACCACTCTTGCCTACAGGCTTTGAGTTACAAATAATCTCATGCTTTCAAGCACTGAGAAACACTTGGTAACCTTCCCACAGGTTGGGAGGTTTACCTCACACATACCCCTAATTTTTACATTGTTTGAGGCTTACAAAACCTAGGTTACAATCTACTATTTATAACCTAACCACCCAACTGAATTTGGGCCTTCAGAAATCGCAGCAAACTTCTCCTTTGCTGTTACAAATCTAGCAGAAAACTTCTGCTACAATCAAGGTCTTCAATCTTTTAGTTCCTAAAATATCCTAAAATATCTCCATATTTAGAAACTGTATATTCACCAAATATTCTGATTGAATTTCTGCTAGGCTTGGACATCTTGAAAACCCTAAATCTATTTTCCAATCAAATCTTTTTATAACAGCTGGCCAGATCTCTTTGGAAAATAAGTAAATCTGGTTGTAATCCATGATTGAATGCGCCATCTAGCCATATCTTCAATCATCTAAAGATTGCCATTAATTGTGCAATCACAAAACACCAGACATTCATACTGAATGTTCTGTGTACAGGATGTCATGACATCGGGTCTAACATCCTGGAAAAATCTTGCATAATCCAATAATTCCTTTTATAGCTTTCAGCAGGTATAGCCATATCAGATGCCATGACATTGTGTATGTCATCTAAAACAATCCTGCATGAACATGTCTTTCATTTAAGCTCCAGCAGGTACAACCAATATCAGAAGCCTTGTCATTGTATGTGGCATTCTGAAACAATCCTGCTTACACATGTTCTTGAACTCCAACAGGTACATAGGATATCTCATGTTAAGACATCACACATGACATCTTGTGAACACTCTTTGTTTTACCAAAATTGCTGCCAACACTTAGAATCAACACCCATCACAAAGACTTTAAGGTGCTATCAAAAATTCCCCAATCGTATGACTAAAGCAATCAAAACCCATGATGACTTCTCAGCAAATGTACCAATAATGTCGAAGTAATAAAAATATTGAATCCACAAGGGCTGCTTCTAAAAAGACAAAATATGTGCAATTTATAAAAACTAGTTAAAAGGTGCGGTTTTCGAGTTTCAGTGCGAAAAGTAAATAAGATATTAAACTGAATTACGAAAGCGGCCAGGTTGTGTTTTAGAATCTCCTATTTCTCTATTGTTGATGTTTGATGCCTTGTATGAATGATCTTATAACTATAACGTCACGGTGAATTAACAAAATCGTTATAGCCGATCCATCGCGAAATAACTCACTAACCACTACTCAGAGCTTTCTATCCCTAGTCTGCCAGCATAAGTAGGGTTAGGCGATGTTCAGAATGTTAATTCTCTATGCCAATACTCGGGGTCTCCTATTCTTATTCAACTAGTGTAAGTACAACAATTGCCCTAGGTCCAACATATAGACTAATGACCAGTATTCCCTATGTGCCCAAAATCAATTTAAAAAAGTATCTCACATAAAAAGAATTATGAACAATAAGAAATAAAATGACATTATAGATCAAAAGTTTCATACAAAGTCAAATTAACATAGAATCCAAAAATATTGAAATAGGTTCATCATAACACAACCCAACCTAGAGAAGCTTAGTTGCTCATAATCCAGATAACAATACCATAATTGATAGATAAAAATAAAATAATAATTCCCTTGAAGTAATGGCCTCTAATGGCTTCAAATTCCCTAAAAATCACTCTTGATTCTCTCTAAATCGTGCTATTCTCTCCAATTTTCTTAACCCCTACCAAAGTGCAAAAATTCCCCTTAAAAAGAGCTCAGAATGGACTAGATGCGTCAGAAAAAGCCCAGAAAAAGGGATTATCGTACGCGTGATGACTTGCGCCACGCACGATGCAACATTTATGGCCCTAACGTGTACGCGATGTTGCATGATGGTGCATGTGATTATTTCTGAAGTTGCACTCTTTTTTGCTCCTTTTTCACTCAAATTTTCAATAAGTCCACAATCTTCACACTTAGCTATTTATTTGCTCATTCTTTGGTCTTTCTTCGTCATTTTGGCTCATCTTTCACTTGTTTTAATCTGATTCTTCGACTCAATCTATGTAATGGCGGACTATCATCACAACTCCATACTTGAATCGTTGCTTATCCTTAAGTAACTCGAATGCAACTTCATATTTAAACAGACAACAAGTCGCACAATAACAATCAAAATCACCATTAAATATTTCTTTTACCTGACCATTGTTCTAGCTTCCAACTTCTATGCGGAAAATTCAGAAAACATCCCTAACCCTTACAAGTACTCAACTTGTATCTCAGCTCACTTTGACTCACTCAATGGATAGGGTTATCTCTCAATCAACATGCAAAATAAATTATGCTTAGCTTGATCATGTTCTCATATAGTTCATCATAGAAATCACAACACACACATTAGAGGTCTTTTCAGGTTGTAACTTAGCTTATGTTTGGGTAGGATATTTTTAGGAAAGTAGGTTTAAACCTTTGGAGTTAAGTGCCTAGTTCTCCTTCTATCAGTATACCTCTTTGTTCCTTTTTTACGGTATTAGATATTTTTGGTCCTTCTTATACTTTCATTCTTTCTCTTTTCTCTTTTTTTGAAGAAGTGTCTTTTTCCACTTCTTTTCTTTTTTCTCAAATTTTTTGAAATTTTGACAAATATTCTCTAGTACCTTAACCCCAAACTTAAAACTTTGCTCACTTCCAAGAGCAACCCCAAACTTAATCTTTTTCATACACTTTAGGAACTATACTTCTACCTAACTCCAAAGATAGAGTGGAAATAAAATATCTTTCAACTTATATGGCTAAGAATTTTAGGCTACAACACCAAAAGAAAGGCTAAAGCTCAAAGTGGTTAGCAATAGATATACCTATTACTACATGGTGGTTTAAAAAGGCTTAAAGTTATAAATAAAATATTTCCTCAACGTGTGTTGGTTAAACCATATGAACTTAATAGGAAATAGATCATACCAGATAAAATAATAATGCATAGATACACTCATAAAGAAAGAAAAGTGAATAATGGAAATTTTTTGGCTTAAACCTTACTATGTGAGGTATTTGTAGGTTGAGTACAAGTTCGTTGATTATTTTCTCATCCTTCGCCTTCAAGTTGCTAGTTTCTATTTTGATGATCAAGTTTCTTTTGGATCATATGTTCAATGCTAAAGTGCTAAACTTGAAATTTGAAGAAAGAAACACAACTACAAACTTGTTTATTAAAGACGATGATCTGAATAATACAATGGGAGAGGAAGATCACTTATGATAACTATTTCTCTTCTCTAGGTTACATTTGAAAATAAAAATAAAATCTTCTAAAAATTAAAACATACTACATGTACTTTTCACATGTTATTGTTGCGGAAAATACCATGCATATCATGCATTGTATTGTTGAAGTCGTTGTTCTGCCTTGTCCACTCTGTGTGCATGTGATCTCTTCTCATTGCTTGCTCTTGATCTTGGTTTGTGAGGTAATTCTCCATTTCTTCAGCTGATGCAAACCAGGATCTTAAGCTCTGAGCCGACATATGGCCTTCTTGATTTTCATAGAAGTCTATAAACACGTGCAAATCTTGGAGGTCCAGCATACAAAGTGGGTGAAATTTTCGTTATCCACCTTGTAACCCCCGCTGTGTGAGCTTCCGTTCTTATTTCAATTTTTGATGCTTGTTGACCTTACATTTGATATGGTTGTTGTTGCTCTTGCAGCTGGTTGAATACTTTATCATTCCATTGTTAATTGTCTTGTTGATCTTTTTGAGCAATTTCTCCTTGATGCATGTTTTGCAACCTCCTGATGGTTGAAGCATTGAGCGGTGCTTTCAGACGGATCATCTCATTGTCGGTGTAAATTGGCACACCTGCCTTCCTACATAATTCATATATAACACAAAAAGGCCCACACACCTTTTGTATAATGTTAGCCATATATTTGATATTTTTAGCAATTAACCGTCGCAAATTAATAGGTTCATCCCTCGAAAGAGCTAATAGACCTAAACACCAATTCACAATTAATTGTGATTGATTATATGCGACCTCTAAAGTTTGAGTAAAAAATGAGGCCCACCCCTAGGAATTTGATGGAATTCTGCGTTTTTGAGACGTAGTGCTAACCCACGCTCTATCACCCACGCCGCCTCTGGCCTACAAAAAAGATCTAACATTACCTGGGCCATTTCAACTTTTATAACCTTGTGATCTTGCCTATAGTTCATGATGGCACACAGCGGAGGGGGTTGCAAATTAAAAAGAGAGTTTATATTAGAATGAGAATATTCAACGTACTTACCTCACACATAGGAGGTATAGGAGTTCACATCTTCAAATGTCGCAATCGATTAAAATTCTAGCCCGATACTTTTATTTGTTTCATCTATCAAATTATTAAAACTTACCCATTGCCTTTGTTGTAAAAGCTCTCATATTTCTTCAAAACCTTGCAAATCATTCAAAACTGTTGAAATACAAGAGACTAAGAGACATTTGAATAAACCGTGTGTTTGAAAAGCACTAAGGAGACTTTATTATATATAGAGAGAGATTAAAACTAATTACATGATATATTCGATGTGAGACTATTCGATATAGAAATATTTTTAACACTATATTTAAAAATATCAACACTCCCCCTCAAGCTTGAGCATATAAGTCAAATTCACCAAGCTTGTTACATATATAATTAGTTCTGGGGCTTCGTAGGGATTTTGTAAACACGTCTGCCAATTGATGATTAGAGTTGACAAAGTTTATGACGATGTCACCTGATTCGATTTTCTCTCTAACAAAATGACAGACTATCTCAATATATTTGGTCCTCTCATGGAAGACTGGATTTGAAGTAATGTACAATGCAACTTGATTATCACAAATAAGTGTCATTGGTCTTGCTTCTTCAATTCGAAGTTCCTTGAGCAACTTTTTTAACCAAATAAGTTCACATGTTGCCATTGCCATGGCCCTATACTCTGCATCAACGCTTAATCTTGCAACTATGTTTTGTTTCTTACTTTTCCAAGATATAAGGTTTCCTCCAACAAGTACACAATACCCAGAGGTGGATCGTCTATCAATGGGTGACCCTTCACAATCAACATCGAAGTATCCAAATATCTGAGTATGTCCTTTATTTTCATACACTAGAACTTTTTCTGGAGCATATTTGATGTATCTCATAATCCGAATAACAACATCCATGTGTTCCTGACAAGAGGAATTTAAGAACTAACTTACCATACTAACTTCAAAAGAAATGTCTGGACGAGTGACTGTGAGATGATTCAACTTTCCAACCAATCTCCTATACCTTCCTGAGTTAGATAGAGTTAGATAGAGGATCTTATACTTAGATCCATAGGAGTATCAGCTGGTTTAGCATTCAGCAAACTTGTTTCTTCCAAAATATCCATAGTATATTTTTGCTGAGAAATCACCAAACCATCTTTAGATTGGGCTACCTCAATACTCAATAAATAACAAAGTTTACTAAGATCTTTTGTCTGAAATTGATTCGAGAGATGTTGTTTTAACTGGAGTATACCCTGATGATCACTACCAGTTATGACAATATCATCTACATACACAATAAGATAAATACACCCTTGGGATGAGTGACGATAAAAAACAGAATGGTCAGCTTCACTATGGACCATACCAAACTGTTGTACTACAGTGATGAATTTGCCGAACCAATCTCTCGAAGATTGCTTAAGACCATAAAGAGACCTGTGTAACCTACACACCATATTCGATGACTCCCCTTGAGCAACAAATCCAGGTGGTTGCTCCATATATAATTCCTCTTCAAAATCACCATGTAAAAAAGCATTTTTGTTGTCAAGTTGATAAAGAGGCCAAAGTCGAATGGCCGCAATGGCTAGAAGAAGTATAACAGATGCCATCTTGGCTACAGGCAAGAAGGTATCACTATAATTCAATCCAAAAATATGAGTGTATCCTTTGGCTACCAAGCGAGCTTTAAATCGATAAATCTTACCATTTAGACCAACCTTCACTGTATAAAGCCAACAAAAACCTACTAAAGATTTCCCATGGGGTAGAGGAACCAGTTCCCAAGTACCACTGCTTTGAAGAGCACACATTTCATCAATTATTTCTTGCTTCCACTCAGGGTGAGATAATGCTTCACCTGGAGTTTTAGGAATAGAAATATAAGACAAAGACGACAAACACGTATACTGCAAAGGGGAAACACGATGATAACATAAATCAATATAATATGGAGAAGGATTTTGTGTTTGACGTATACCTTTTTGAAGGGCAATCGGAAGATCAGACTCAGGTTACAGGATCAGATTCGGTGATGGAGGAGGCGTCGGAGGAGAGTCTGCAATGACCTCAGGGACAAGTATGACCTCAGAGACAAGGACGAGAGGCATTGGATGACAATGTTGATATGTTTGAAGTGGTCGAGAAGTGAGGGGTCAGGAGCCCTCGAATGATGGGGGATAATGGTAGGAGGGACATTAATAACTGCCGGAAAAGGTGTGGGAGTACGTTTTTGAATGGGTTCTTGAGTTATGTGACTGGACTCGAAATATGGAATTGACTCGAAGAAGGTAACATCGGATGATACGAGGTATCATTGTAGAGTATGTGAATAACAATAATAACCTTTTTGGGATCAATGATAACCAAGAAAGACACACTTTAGTGATTGAGCTGATAGTTTATCAAGACCAGGAGAGACATTGTGTACAAAACATGTGGACCCGAAGACTCGGGGAGGAATTAGGTGACGTGGGGAATTGGGAAAAAGGATTGAATGAGGGATTTTATTGTTAACGATAGATGGGGGCATGCTATTTATAAGGTAACATACCGTTAGCACATCATCCCCCCAAAACCGAAGTGGAACATTACCATTGAGAAGTAAGGTTCGAGTGGTTTCTACAAGATGCTGATTTTTGCGTTCGGCTACCTCGTTTTATTGAGGTGTGTGAGGGCAATATGTTTGACGGAGAATACCATTACGTGACATAAAAATTTGAAATTTTTGGGATAACTATTCACGGGAATCGTCACTTCTTAAGGTACGGACAAACACATCGAATTGAGTTCTTATTTCTTGATAGAATTATTCAAAAATAGAAAATAACTCATATCTATTATTCATTAAAAATAACCATGTGCAACATGAAAAATCATCAATAAAGGTGACAAAATACCTTGACTCAAGAGTAGATATAGTACGCGAGGGACCCCAAACATCGGTGTGAACTAAAGCAAAAAGGGACAAAGCTCGTTTATTGACTCGATTTGGAAATTGATCACGAGTGTGTTTCCCCAGTTGACATGAATCACAATGTAAATTAGATACCTTCAATAAATTTGGCACCAACTTATGTAGTTTGGAAAGATTGGGATGACCTAACTGAGAATGGATATTGAGTGGAGAATATATGGTTGAGCATGTCTGAGATGACACTGAGACGTAATAAAGGCCTTGAGACTCACATCCGACACCAATCGTCCATCCCAAACTCTGATCCTGCAGGGTAACATTATTGTTAGTGAAGGTGACATTATAATCAAGAGAACGGGTTAAACGACTGGCTGAAAGTAAATTAAAGGGACAATTAGGTACTTAGAGGACATAACTAATAGAGAGAGAAGGTAGAATTTGAACAATACCAATCCCTTCAAATAGGATTTGAGAACCATTGGCAAAAGTTATAGTAGGTAAGAAACCAGATGTAGAGAGGGAAGAGAAAAAAAATTATTACCGGTAACATGATCAAATGTACTAGAATCAAGGACCCAAGGTCCAAGAGAAGATGGTTGAGAGAGACAAGCAGATGAATTACCAGTGTGTTCTACCGAAGCAGTAGAATCTAAGTTCTGATAATTCTGATACCACCTGAGAAGATCATCATAGTTTGGCGTAAAGTTATGAGGAGCGGCCATGAGTATCAGATCTGAAACAGTTTCCCTATGGAGAGTGGGGTGGTGGGAAAATTTCCAGGATCGTCCATCGGACATGCTGTCACGTGCGGAGGTTTCTGCTGGTGAAAATGGGGAACCACTGGATCAGACGGGGGACTTCTTCCGGTAGGTTGTTGAAGAATTTTGAAAAGTGAGAGGCAAACAAGAGTGATGACACGGTTTGCAAAAAAAAATCTCACCGGAAGACAGTGGGTCAACCGGGTAAAGCACGACGAAGAAAGAATTACCTCTTAGCAAGCTATAGATACCATGTTGAAATACAAGAGACAAAGAGACATTTGAATGAACTGTGTGTTTTGAAAAGAACTACGGAGTCTTTATTATATATAGAGAGATTACAACTAATTACATGACATAGTTGATGTGGGACTATTCGATATATAAATATTCTTAACATTATATTTAAAAATATCAATAAAATTGAATGCCTTTTCCCTCACAATATGGTAATCCACTAGCTTGAGAAACTTTTTAGAATGTGCCTCCACTAGAAATTTGAGGTTTGGGAAGGTCGGAGCGCTAGGCGTTGGAGCAACCCTTGATACTGAGACTTTTGACATGCGTCCTCATTTGGAAGCCATGATACCTACAACAATAACAAAAACAATACACAGAGAAAAAGAAGAAGAAAATTGCACAAAAAACTTTAGCTCAGAGGAAAGAATAGAAAGGAGAGGAGTAGAAGAGAATTGTGAGGAAAAAGTGATTTGAAAATCACTATTTATAGGCCAACTAGTTGTTGCTCATTGTGTGCATTATATCTTCATTGTGCGCGTGATAGCAACGATTACCTCCAATGTCTCTCTCCAACATTAATATCACACGTGTCGTATCCTCTTCGCGTGTGTGATGCCAACGGAATTCAAAATCTCCCCAACATCACTATCACGTGCGTGATGCCTAAATTGTGTGCGTGGTAGCCTGCATGATTATACCAGGGCTGAAGCTTTTCCTCTCTATTTTCTTTTTATATTTTCTTCCCCTTTGTTTTTTTTTCTTTCTTTACTTCTTTTACCTATTTTCTCTTCCAACAACATAACGCAAAAAGTTGACAATGTTAAAAATTAAAATTCACTATGACATAAAAATAAATTCTTACCGATGGGTTGCCTCTCATCAAGCGCTTTTTTTATATCATTAGCTTGACGGTCCATGCCTAAGTCACGTTAGGCGCAAGGGATACCCTCACACCGGTCACTTCACTTCTTCTTGTTCCTTTATCTACTTTGCTACCTTTTTTCTTCAGATGGTAGGAAGTATCCAAATTATCCATATACGGTGTCTAGTCATACACCTTGAAAACCACTTTCTTTTTATTGAACTTCAAAATAAGTTCATCCATTTCTACATCTATCTTTGTTTTCTCAGTTTCCAAGAATGGTCGTCCAAGAATAACAGATCCTTTTGAATCTTCTTTTGTATCAAGCACTATAAAATCTGCAGGAAACACTAACCCGTCTACATGTACTAGCACGTCACCTAAAATACCAATTGGTTGAGTAACATATGAGTCAGCTAGAGTGAGAGTCATGTTACTTGGTGTGATCTCACCCACTTTCAATTCTTTTACCGTTTTTAGTGGAATGACATTTATGCTAGATCCAAGATCACATATGAAGAATCTTCACGCCACTAATATTACAAGAAATAGTAAACTTACCTGGGTATTTTAACTTTGGTGGCAAGGATTGAGGTATTACCATATCATCTTTTTCAGTCATGTTTACATGTTCCTTGACCACCTTCTCTTTCATCCGTTTTAGTAATGATTTTCATAAATTTAGCAAACTTAGGCATTAGTTCTAAAATCTCATGGAACGAAATACTTACCTGGAGAGTAGGTAGCATTTTCCTTAAACTTTGAAAACATCCTTGCCTCATCATCTTGAACCGAATTATTTTTAATTATCGGGTACGATGGTATTATATAATCCTGTAAATAAGGATTTGGTTCCGTCCGGATATGCTTCTTTGTTCTTCTCCAAGGAGAGTTTTATCAATGAGTTTATCAACCCCTGACTCCTCTTTCCTCTTGGTCACCTTGATTGTTACTCTCCTCTTTTCCAATCACACATTCTTTCACTATATCATCTTCACCCTTTTCAATAATCACCTCAAAACCTGTGTCCACAGCCTTGCATGATTCATTCTTAGGATTGTCTACAGTATTACCTGTGAATCCTCCAATTGAGCTTGGAAAAGCAGTTATTTGTCTAGATGACTGACCAATCTACGTTTCCAAATTCTTGATTGGTTCATCATGGTTTCTATTCATAATTTCATGATTCTTATTTACCAGATCAATGCTACTTTGAGTGACTTTAATAAAATTATGCAAGGTCTCTTCCAACTGTGAATGTTTCTTTGAAATGGAACTTGTTGTTCTTGTTGCATACCTTGATTAACATTTCCATTTTGACTATTTCTCCAACAAAAATTTGGGTGATCATTCCAACCCGGATTATATATGTTGGAGTACAGGTTATTCTTCTAAAAACTAGCAAATTGGACTTCTTCACTGACCCTTCCAACGAGCACCTTTCATTCACATGTTCTCCTCCATTAAAATCACACCTAAGTGTTTGTACCTGACTCGTGTTAGCTTTACCTAGGCTACTTTCAGCTAGCTTTTAATTTAACAATTCAATCTGAGCTAAAAGAGTAGTATGCGTATCAACAGCTAGCATACCTTTAAGCATTCCCATATTTTCAATCTTGACCGACCTTTCGCTTTTTGAATGGTACTCATTCATACATATCTTCTTAATAAGGTCTTTCACTTGTGGTTCAGTCATTTGGCGGATGGTACCTCCCGCAGAAGCATTCAATAACATGTGAGTTTGACTCTTGAGACCTTTAATGAAAATATGCATTTGTTCCATATTACTCATATTGTGATTCGGGCATATGCATAACAAAAGCTCGAATCTTTCCCAAGAGTCATAAAGTGACTCAGTTTCCTACTGCTCAAAATTCATAATTTATGCTCGACGCTCGGTATACTGAGTAGTAGCGAAGAATCTTTCTATGAATTTACCCTCTAATTCCTTCCAAGTCTGAATTGTTCCATTTGTTAGGAAAAGCAACCAATCTTTCCCCCTTCCAATCAGGGAGAACCCAAACAACCTCAATTTAACCTGGTCTTCAGTGACATCAGTTGGTTTGCACATTGAAGTTATTTCGTAGAAGCGTGCAAGATGCGCCGATGGGTCTCTAATCACGTTCCCATCAAACGAATTTTCTCTTAAACCCGAGAGTACATAATTTTTAATATCAAAGTTAGCAGGGTCTTCCGGTACAAACCCTCTCGAAACTAGTCCTTCATAGGTTCTTTTACAGTAATCCCCCATAGTTAGGGATGGTGGAGCTGCCATGGTGACTTCCTCTTCAAAGTCAGAAGAACTTGATAGTTTCTCTTCTAGTGGTATTTTATCGTTCAGAGGTGTTTCTCTAACTGCTTTTCTAAGAGCACGTGTGATTCTTTCAATCTCAGGATCCAACAGTATTAATGTTAATCCTGAACTGCACAATAGAAAATATCTCAGTAGCACTATGTTAACAAAAAAATAAAAACAAAAATAAAAAAGACTAAAAATAAAACGTTTCACAAACATCGCCTTGTTGAGATAATCAACAGTCCCCGAAAACGGTGCCAAAAACTTGATGACTTCTCGGCAAGTGTATCGATAATGTCAAAGTATTAAAAAGATTGAATCCACATGGGCTGCTTCTAAGAAGACAAAATGTGCCCAATGTATAGAAACTAGTAAAAACGGGCATTTTCTAGTTTCAATACGAAAAGCAAATAAGAGATTAAACAGAATTACAAAAGCGGTCAAATTGTGTTTTAGAATCCCCTATTTCTCTATTGTTGATGTTTAGTTCCTTGTATGAATGATCTTATCACTATAACCCCAAGGCGAATTAACAAAACTATTATAGCTGATCCTTCATGAAATAACTCAATAACTACTACTCAGAGCTTTCTGTTCCTAGTTCACCAGCGTAAGTAGGGTTAGGTGATGTTCAGAATGTTAATTTATATGCCATTACTCGGGGTCTCCTATTCCTATTCAACCAGCGTAAGTACAATAATTTTCCCTAGGTCCAACACATAGACTAATGTTCAGTATTCCCATGTGCCCAAAATCAATTTAAAAGAGTATCTCACATAAACAACATTAAGAATAATAAGCAATTGAATGGCATTATAGATCAAAAGGTTCATCCAAAGTCAAATAAACATAGAATCCAACAATACTGAAATAGGTTCATCATAACAAAACCTAACCTATTGGAGCTTAGCTACTCATAATTTAGATGACAATACCACAATTGATAGATGAGATTAACATAAGAATTCCCTTAAAGTAATGGCCTCCAATGGCTTCAAATGCCCTAAAAATCACTCTTGATGTTCTCCAAATCATGTTATTCACTCCAATTTTCGTAACCCCTATCAAAGTGCAAAAATTTCCCTAAAAAGGAGCTCATAATGGACCAGACGCGTCAGAAAAAACCCATAAAAGGGACCATCGCGTGCGTGATGAATTACTTCGCGCGCACGATGCAATTTTTATGGCCCTATCGCACGCACGATGGTGCATGTGATTATTTCTGAAGTTGCACTCACTTTTACTCCCTTTTCACTCAAATTTTCATTAAGTCCACAATCTTCACAGTTAGCTATTTTTTGCGCATTCTTTGGTATTTCATCTTCATTTTGGCTCATCTTTCACTTGTTTTGATCTGATTCTTCAACTAAATTTATGCATTGAAGGACTGTCATCACCCCATGATGTCAATACACATAGACACACACAAACACACAAAAAGGTTAGCCTAAAAATTGAAAATAACTGGCTCACCTCCCTCATGGTAGTTTGCCACTTCAGAGGTCGTAGAGGGTCCACCAATGAGTTGACCTGAAACCACATTTTCACCTCAGAGCGTGGGAAAAGTTTGTAACCCTTGGTCGGGTATAGACCCCAAAGAGGTCTAATAAACTCTTTGAAAAAACATTTAAGCTACAAACGTGTCAGAAAAAAGAGAGAGTTAATATGTCAAAGAAACCACTTTCTCATCCTCGATGGCTTGGTTGAGACGAAATCGATCCCGTGAGACACAAATGTCAGGATAAAAAATACTCCACTTGCTTCAAATCACTCTCAAAAGCACATTCGGAAACAAACAAACCTTCTTGTAAAATATTAGCCTGCTCCTTAGAAAGGTCAAGGTTCTCTTGGTGTATTGCACGAAGACCATCATCGACCTTCTTTTGATTTTCTCTGGATTCTTTTTGGGACTTCTCTGATTCCCAAATTATTTTTTTATCAAGATCTTTGGCTCCTGCCTTGGAAGAAAAGTCTGGAATAGAGGCTAAAACCCCATCCCTCTCGGCAACCTCCTGGGCAATCCATTTTATCTTTTTCTAGTATAGTACAAAGGTACTATACAGATTCGACAACATCCTTTATGGCTAGGAACTTATTGGAGGCACATCAAACTTTTAGATTTTTGACTCGTCCCTTGATCCTTTCCACCTCTTGTCGGAAAATGTTAGGCAAGAAATCCTCTCATCGGCCAGCAGCCCCGGACGCTAAAATGGTTGACGTCAGACAAATATAAAAATCAAACTCAACAATTTCCCTTTGATAAATTTCCTTAGAAATACTCGAGTAATAAGAATAATCTTCATCATAGATCAAAGATATGGACTCTCTATTTGTCCTCGGGCTTGGACGAGCTAGTAAAACTGGATGTCAGCCGAAGCTGGCCCTTCTACAATGTCCAACCTCATTTCTGGATGAGGAATCTTGACCGTCCACTCTAGGGGAAGGAGTGATTATCCAAATAACCCATCCAGCGACCATACCAAAAGGTGTTCCATTCAATGTGCCCGAGGCAGAATGTTCCCCAACTGAAAGAGTGTTCGGAAATCCGACCAAAGTAGTAGTCGCTCGAATCTATTTCCTCGATTTTTAAATGAAGTCCTCATTCTTCATCAATCTGAACCATAAAGGAAATAAAAATCAAAAGAGGCTCAAGAATATAGGAACAAATATAGTAAAACCCTGGCTCCGTTCACCGAAGATTCATTTTGTGTCCCCCTTTGATTTGGCATCCACCAACCACCGTGTTTGTATCCACTTTGTCATACTCTAATTTTGTCGATGCATTTTTAATTCATCTGGTCAACTTGCATTTTTGTCACATTTTTCATATTTTTCCATTTTTATTCATTTTTTAATTTAAAATGTCATGTATTGTTTCTACATTTTGATCACATGCATTTTATTACAAAATAAATGATTATTTCTTTTAATAAGAATGGTGTCATAGGGTTACACTTGGATTTTTTATCTAGTAGAAAGTCAGCAAAGAATGTCAACAAAAAGACATTTATTGTGGGAAAGCATTAATGAAGTGTGTTAAAGAGCATTAATGATAAAGTGTCGACATACTAATAACGAGAGACCGACCGAGCTGTCGACACATGAAAATATGGTTTGGAGGAAACTCAAGGATAAATCCCCAAGACCAGTATCGCTTGGAAACATGTCCAAAATATTGAAAATGGCATTCGACATGGGTTTTTATTTCATCAAGAAGACCAGTCGACCGAACCACGTAAGATTGAAAGACTTAGTAAATTTACAAGTCCGTAGTCCTTGCTGCATGAACTAAAGTTCAAGGTGAGCAAACCACTCAAGATAATGAGAGACAACAAATCTACCATAAGTCTTGCTAGTAATTCAGTACTACATGGAAGAAACAAGCACATTGATACCAAGTACCATTTTCTGCACAATCAGCTTCTAATGGGATACTTGAGGTTGTTCATATCAACACTCAGAAGCAACTTGTAGATGTGTTGACCAAGGCGATCAAAATTAAACACTTCATTAGTTTGAGGGATGAAATTGAAGTTGTTAACTTTTAGACTTGAATGTGAATTAAGGGATGATATTGAATGTAATTCAACTTTCAAGTTAGTTTAGTTTTCATTTCATTTGCATTTGTATCTGAGTTTCATTTACATTTGAATTTGGGTCATTATATAAATCCAAATTGAGTTGAATTTGTAATAGATTTTCAGTTCTTCCATATTGATAAAAGTTAGTTACAAAACTCTCGTTTCTCTCTCTTCTCATTCTTTCTTCTCCATCTTCCTAATTCTTGTGCATTGTTAATGGAGGTTCATTGTTGAACTCCAACAATTTATGTGAACAAAATTTGGTTAAATTTTAGACTAAATTACAGTTTTTGGCCCTCTATTTAAGTCAATTTACGAAATCAGACCTTCTATTTTATTTTAAAACATTTTTGGTCATTTTTCCTATTTTGTGTAAAAAATGTGATGATGTGTGATTTTTCAATGGTGTGGTTAAAATTTGATGATATGGAATTATCTGATTGTATTAAATAGTGACATATCATTAATAATTAATATTTTATAAATATTTTAAAAAATCAATAGAACATATTGATGATTAAAATAGATAAATAAATAAAACCTCCAAAATAAATAAAACTGATAAAAGATTAATAGAATAAAATCCCTTAAATAGAACAAAAATAAATACATCAAAATTCACATTTTAAAAATCAGCATTTGCAATCAAATTTGACAAATTCTACACATACTTTAAAATCTATAATTTATGGAATAAAGTATTAAGAAATAATTTTGAATATACTCTTTCCTTCCCTAAGTCACACTTAAATATACAAAATAATCTAACTTAATTTAACAGAGTTGTTGGGGTGTTTGCGGTGCGATTTGGGCAGTTTTGACGCTAAAAACATTTGAACCGCAAGAGGAAAAAATATGCGGTTAGGTTTGGTTCGGTTGACTTTTAGAAATAAATTCAAACAAATACAGTTTGGGTTGGTTCGGTTGGTTCAGTTTTTTACAAGATTTTTATTTGGCCATACATACACCTATATAGAATAATATGACTTTATGTTTAGTTATTCATACATTACCAAAAAATAATAAAACTCATCATATTTAGACAAAAACTTCTCATACAATATACAAAAATAAGATTAGACAAAAGTGAAATAAAAAATATAAAATAGTAGTAGTATAAAACAATATAAAAAATATTATAATAAAAAATAAAAAAAAGGAGGAGATGAGAGATTAGAGAAGATGAAAAAGAAAAAATATAAGAGATGCGATTTTAGAGAAGAAAGGTGGAATAAAAATGTAATTGGAAGAAAAATCAATAACATAAAAATGAGAAGATGAAAAATAAAAAACATAAGAGGAGAGAGATTAGAGTAAAAGATGTGAGACATACATGACAAAGAAGATGATGATAATAATGTGAGATACTACTAGAAGAGATTTAAAAAGGTTGAAACGAAAATCCTAAGTGTGAGTAAGAGAACATTTGTAAGGTTGAGACATAATAGGTTTGAGTTTTGGGTTGGATGTGTGATAAGTGAAGTTTGGGTTGTAACGTAATGTAGTTTGGTTTGGTTTAATTCGAGTTGCAAAATACAAACCGCAAACCAAACCAAACCACACAGTTTTGTTAAAAAATGGCCTAAACACATCCGAACCAATTGCGGGTTTAGTTTGGTTTGGCTCAGTTTGTGATTTTCGATTGGGTTGGTTCGGTTTTAAACACCCCTAGTTTTTATTAGTACTGTTGAACATGAATGTTGTCGAAACTGTAATAGGCTCAGACTCCAACTCTGTCTTTCTAGATTTACGCATTTGTCTACTCAAATTAAACTTTATCTCTTGCAATTTCTAATTGTATTTCTTCTTCTCGTAATAAAATTACTATAAATTCTCCTATTCTAGAGAAAAATTTATACTTTACTTCATTCCCATATTTCTAGGATAAGGAATCATGGTGTACGAGTAACTTTTTAATTTTCTTTGAGAACAATTAGTGTAAGTGGATCAATCACGTCTCAGACCACACATGTTTAAATTATTCTCAGTTATTTATTTTCTTGTTTCTCAGTTCGTTCTTCTATTCCCAATTTCTAAATCAAATTCAAAATAATAATTTTTAAATCAAAAAAATCCCAATTTCTAAATCAAATAAAAAACTAACATCTACTTGTTCTCATTTTCTTTTATCTTTATTATTCTTCTAGTTTTCTCATGTTTGTTGAATCATTCTTCTTCATTTTTATTCAAACCATAATTTTATTTTAATTAAAATGATATAAATAAAAAGTAAATCTCTAAAAACCCATATCTAAGTTTTTTTAAAACCCAGATCTATGTTATTTGTATCATCTTTTTCATAATCTTTCTTATTTTGAGTTTTTATTGCATGTTCCTTCTTGATTTTGAGTTTTTATTGCATGTTCCAGAAATAATGTTAAAACAGGTTTTTGGTTGGTTGGCATGTTTCTGGCTGAAAATAAAAAATAGAATATGGGTGATATTTTTTATGGTCATCACGAGGGGAAAACATACATATTGGGTCAAGCATTCACCTAAAGGTCAAAGACTCACTCAAACACGTGAGATATACATCATATATTCATCTAAAACCATAAGGTGATAGATGTATGAGTCCTCTTACTTATAAAAGGCTCAGCCTCCACTTTTCTAAACAATGTGGGACTTAGAACTCACACTTTTTTCTCAATATAACTCACACTTGTTCCCAATAATCTCCCCCTTAAGTGTGAGTCCATCCACTATGCTCCCCCTCAAGTGGAAGCTCTTTCACCCACATGTTTGTATCGTCGTTGAGATACACCCTTACTCGTCATAGAAACTTCAACGAAATACACCGCTTGACCACCATGTTAGGAAGACTTTTGATACAAGGATTCAGTCCCTTATTCGAACAATCGACTTTGTTACCACTGATGGGTCATCATGAGGGGGAAGCATACACATTTGATCAAACACTCACCTATAGGTTAAAGACTCACCCAAACATGTGAGAGAGACATCACATATTCACCCAAAATTTTAAGGTGATAGGTTTATGGGTCTTCTTACTTATAAAATGCTCAACACTCAACTATTAATGGGTGTAAAGAGATGTGCATCTCTCGGTCCTTTATCTTTTAATTTAGGAAAATATTTTGTATGCTAACCACTTGACGTTGGATGGAGCGTTGCAACTTGATTATGAAAAAGAGTTTGAATGAGGGGAGGATGTGCTTGACGTTAGATCGAGCACTCGCGTTGGTGAACATGATTTGATTTGTGAAAATTTCTCGACGTTGGATCAAACACTACTTTTGTTCTTATTGAAAGTGGTTTATTGTAATCTTAAGTTAGCAAATCACTAAGATAACAAAGCAACCAAAATGAAAGCGATAAATTTAGGAAAGTAGTATAACCCATGGGTGGGGGATACATTTCGTAGAATGGGGATATAATAAAAGCAATTAAAATATAAGCCCATTAAATAAGTAAATATAAACGACAAAGAGCTAAATGTAAGAATTCCCAAGAGTAAGCCAAGGGACCAGAATTAAATCGAAATCAAAAGTAACTAGATTTAGCTCTAAACTAACTTAAAGTGAATTCATGTAGGAATCACTCTATAAGAAACCGAGAAACAATGATATTACAAAGTTCAATTTGTAACGTAATGAGAAATTAAGCAACTCGATAAACTATATACAATATTTACAACAGAAAAATAAACCAAAATTTAGAGTATTGAATTTAGCTCTAAGCTAACTTAAGGTGGATTCATATAGGAATCACTCTATAAGAACCCGAGCAACCGAATCTACGCGTCCAAACGATTTTCGAGAGCTAAAATTAGATTTGAACTTCATAATCGCAATGCAATAATAAGAAAAGCAAAAATACAACAGCACCAACATTATCCAACAATAATCCATATTATTATCGAATCAAAACAAAACCAAAAAAATCAAACAAACAAACACAAAGTATTAACATTCAACATTTTTTATTGACTTGAGTATTATTTGAAACAAACCAAAAAAAGCTTCACATTTAACACAATTTAAATTTCCTTTCTTGTGTTTTTCTCACCTTCACCAACTAGTTATCTTGTAGCATTGATGATTCATTATTTTCTGTCAATGCTCAGACTATATTAGATTGTTGCATCAAAGACTAGATCAGTAAGTTTGTGGTTGCATATATGGTTGAACTCCTCATCTCGTCCCAACTAAAAAATGTGATGCTTTAAGCCTTCTCACAACTATGTGATGGGTTCAACGAAGAGGTTAAAGGTGTGAAAAACACAAGAAGGGGGGGGGGTGAATTGGGTTTTAAAAACAAAATCTTTTTACCAACTCAAAAACACCACACAATACTAAGAACAAAGAGATAAAAACACAAGTATTGTTATCCTGGTTTTCTTGAAACTCAAAGCTACTCCAGTCCATCCGCCAAGATGATTTCACCTTATACACAAGGACTTAATCCACTATAATCAACTGATTACAAAAGTCATAAACAATAACCTTCTTTTTCTTCTCAAGGATCCGACTATACCCTAGTCTCCTTAAGGAAAATCACAAAGAACAACTTTCTTTGTCTTCTAAAGGATCTGACTAAAACCTAGTCTCCTCAAGGAAATACAAAAAAACAGTTTGAATAAGATTTTGTGTGTTACAAGTTGCTTCTGCACAAGTAGATTTTACACAAATGAAATAAAAACACTTAAAGAAAAATTATGTACACAATTGATAGCTTTTCACGAAGAAACAGACCTGTCAAATTGTTGTAGCGCTTCAGCTTTTTCTTCAAGTCTCCAAGTCCTCTTTATATAGCATAAAAAGAAGATCGTTTGAGGGAAAAATAGGGATACCAAATAGAGCAGTTTTCCACTGTTGGATTGGTGAAAGGAGTGATATAATGTACAGTCCTTCGCCCACAATTTCAGTGATAAGTGTGATGTATAGTATTGTTCTTTGCCCATGATATCAGGCAGTGGAAGGAATATTTGATTTATACTATGCACTATTTGATTACATATACATTTTGATCTTATATTTAAAATCATTAGATTCTAATGAAAGTTGACGTAGCATGAAATGAAGAAACATACAGCTAGATTCAGAAACTTCAGAATCTTCAGTCTGAACCTTGATAGCATCAGCAGTCTGGCTTAAGATCTTCAGTATCTTCGGACTCTTCAGTCAGAACCTTGATAATCTTAACGTCTGGCTTGAGATCTTCAAATCTTCTGCTAAGTAATAAAACTTCAGAAGCTTAATGATCAGAGTCACGTCCAGGAGCAGAAACAGAGAGAACGTTGCAACAACAACATAGTGTCTCTTCAGAAACTTCTCAAGAGTGAACCAACATATAATCAGAAAGAATATTGCAGCAACAACTTAACATCTTTCAGAACTTCTCATCATATACTCAGAATCATAACTGGTTCTTAAAGCTACACAATGACAAACCATTATGGTACCAAAATTGTTCTCACACAAATACAACATTGTTATCATCAAAACTCAAGGTATATATGCATCACCAAATCTTGTTCTAACAATATCCCCCTTTTTGATGATGACAAAAACATGTATTTTGATGAACATTTTTATACAGGGTAATCATAGAAAGATACATCTTACAGAAGCACAAATTTTCCCCTGAGATGTATAATCCTAAAAAGATAAAATTAGAATGAAAGAGAACTTTCCTGATTAACCTTTTTGAAGTACCAGAATAATCTTCCATCGGAACTGGTTTGTCTTGATAAGTTGCTTGATCTTTTCCAGAGCACTGATTTTCAAAATCAACATTCTGATGAACTTCACTTCAGAAGCTTGGTTGAACTCTTTTGAAAAAGCTTCAAAGTCTGGTTCTGTTTGAAATTCTCTTTCAATCTTTGAAAGAGCTTTCAGAGCCTGATTACATATTCTTCTTAAAGAGCTTCAGAGCCTTGTTATAAACCTTAAGACCTGGTTGAATCAAGTTTGATTAACATGGAATTTCAAATTCCTCAAAACTTGATGCCGAATTTACAATTCCCCATAACTTGATGCCTGGTTCTGATTCCTGGTTGAAATCTTTTTCAAACAGTAGAGTTAAAGCTTCAAACTCAGAGAGTAGGCCATTTCTTCAGAAACGGGTAACTTAAGTTCTGGTCTGAAAAAATTCAAGACCTTTTGATGTTCTTTACTTTTCCTTGCAAGACAATTAACAAACTATTCTTTGAAGTAGTTATTAGCATAAATATTAAAAAATGTTTGGGTTCTTATTCAAGAATATAGGTATATCAAAATAAATTACATTTCTCCCCCTAAATATGTTTTTCTACTTTATCATCAATCAAAAATACATAGACAAAAAAATAAGGGAAAGAAAAAAACATGATTTCATTGAAATGTGCTAGAAGGAAGAATATTACAATCATGTTACAGAAACAGAAACACAAAACATACTTAAACAAGCAAAAAAACATAAAAGTGCATAGACTATTTTGAAAGCTTAGGGTTTTGTGTTGGAGGAGGCGGCGGAACAACTGGGTAGTCATTAGGAAGATTGAAGGGATCCACCAACATATCAATATTATCCTCGAGGCAGCTTTCCAAGTAGTGTGCCAAGACTTCTGATGGATCAATCTTGTGAAGATGGGATATTTTTCCGATGGGATACTACTAACGCGTATTTTGTCCTTGGAGGGAGGAGTGTTCTTATCAATAGCTGACTGAAGATAAGATTGAGGTTGAGCTTGTTGTTGTTGTTGTTTTTGATCAGCCATTTGAGAAATGATGAAGATGAAAAAGAAAAGTTGTACTGAGGGTAGGGTGTTTGAAGGTTTGAAAGAGAGAAAAGTGTGGGGGTAAATGTGAGCATGGTGTAAAAATGTGAGTGAAATGGGTTTATAAAAAAGATGTAATGATGAAAGGATAGCAAATACGCAGACATAGGGGGTAGCGTCAGAGATTTTAACCTAATTCTAAGAAATGTGAAACCCAATGTGTCACACTAACATCATGCATGCTCAGAAAATGGGAAAAATGTCACCACTAAGAACCACATGATATCAAACGAAAGGACAATCATTTAATGCAAAGACTGTTCAAAATCCGGAAGACCAATCGATAAGATTGCTTCTGATCAGAACCTTTTTTATTCATGAAACTTCCTCACTTCATTCTGGATAAAAGTCCATAAATAACTTTTTCAAAATCAAAACGAATTTAGGTTCACCAATGGATTTTTTAAAGATATCAGCCCATTAATGGTCTGTAGCAATAAATTTTAAGTGAAAAATACCCTTCTAAACATAATCATGTAAAAAGTGATGTTTAATTTGAATATGCTTAGCCCTAGAATGCAAGATAGAATTATTAGATAAACAAATAGTAGATGTAAGAATAGGAATGTTACTCTCAAATATTTGATAATCTTCCATATGACTCTTCATCTAGAGTATTTGAGTGTTGCATCCGGAAGTTGTGATATACTCAGCTTCGGCTATTGAAAGTGCAATTCAGTACCGTCTCTTATTGGACCACGAGATCAGATTGTCTCCCAGAAATTGACAACTTCCAGAAGTACTTTTCCTTTCTATTTTGTCTCCAGCATAATCAACATCACATTATCCTACTAACTTATATTCACTTTATTTTCTATAAAACAAACTAAGGTTAGTACTACCTTTAAGATACCTAAAGATTTTCTTAACAATAATTAAGTGAGTCTCCCTAGGATCTGATCTGAAGTGAGCACATAACCAGACTCTGAATAAAATATTAGGTCTAGAAGTGGTTAGATAAAGAAGAGAGCATATCATACCTCTGAATAGCTTCTGACTTACCTTACTGTCGTAACCTGAAAAATACAGTGCGCGAAAAAAACAACCGGCGAAAGAGAAAGACAGAAGAGTCGCCACCGTGCGTTATTCATCCCAAAGGAGGGAAAGGAAACACTCGAAGTAAACCTGAAAATAGGAAAGGACAAGACAGGGTCTCGCAACCAAATCTTGGGTTCGGGAGTCGGTTATGCGAAGGGAAGGTATTAGCACCCCTACGCATCCGTAGTACTCTACGGGATCCACTTTTGTAGTTCTTGTCTAAAGGGTGTGGGTTTATCTTGTGCTGTTTGCCCAAAAAAACAAAAAAGGGTTAAATGAAAATGACTCGCGCGGATGTTGCATCCACTGCATACGTATCTCATCTGAATATGAGAATCAGAGTCTTCGTAGCTCGGCTGACCTATGGGTTGGGGGATGTGTGCTCGCTAAGACATCGCGTCTTATGCCTACGTATCTCATCTGGAATGAGAATCAGAGCAAGCCGTAGTTCGGCTAACTACGGGGTTATGGATTGGGTTTTGGACGAACAACGTTACTACGCAATCTACCGGATGCTCGACCTTTGGAGACTTACTCGCCTGTAGTAGAAGGAGTAAACGTGTTGCTTTGGGTTTTAGGGTTTGGGATGCTCGAGGGCAAAAAGGCAGTCCTTGACGAAGGAACCGCGCTACCTGTGGGGATATGAATACAAAACACATAACATGTATCTCAAAGTAAAATGCCACCAAGGGGCCCAAACATTGTCTCCTATCGAGGTCTTCCAGCTAGGAAAGCGATAAAGTATGAGAGAGGGAAAAAATTACCACACGGATAAAGATCCGAAGTTACAGCAATTAAAGGAATGGGAAACCCAGGGGTCCTTCCAAGCTAAACACCATTAAAGAAAGTGAGTCAGTACAGATAATCGGAATGAAACCTCCAAGGGGTATCCCACAAATAAAGTGGGAAACCACGCAAGTTATCCCTGCAAAAGTTAGGTGCCTTCACAAAAACTCAACAAAAGGGTTAGTGAAGCAAAATAGGGTAACCAAGAGTTGCCCTCAAATCAAAATGTAATCACATAAATCATGCCCTTTCAATTCACTAAAAGCTCATAAAAAGCAACCAAAGGTAGGAGGCCTAAACCTCTTGTCAAACACATGCATCAAAAGGGTATCAAATTCACCCATAATACCTCATATATTTAGAGCATTCAAATTAAAGGCATAAAGATGATGGATATAGGGCAAACCTGATTGGAGAAGAAAAATCAAATGGCAGGGTTTGCTTGAGCTGAAAGTCTGTGAGTCAGAATGAACCTTTCAGAGTTTCCTGGAGGTTGCTGCAGAGTAGCTTGTAGGTTTCCCTTCAGGTTTTGTCCAGTGTTTTGTTCCAAGGAAACCTCAAAGTATTTTGCTTCTCTCCCTTTTTCTCAAGTGAATCTCCCAGTGTAACTCCAAGTCTAACTCCAAGTGTCTTTTCCTCTACTGAAACCTCAGTATTTATAGACTGATTTTCGTGGGTAATGGGCTCAAATGAGGGAGACCCAAGTCCAAAATAATTTGTTATATTTTATTTATTTATTTTAATTATTTAATTAATTAATTAATTAATTATTTTTCTTTTTTTTTTTCTTTTTTTTTTTTAGGAAAAATGAAGGGTAAATTTTGGGGTATTACAGCTGCCCCTATTCAATCAACTGGAGACCCGGAAGGAAGATGACAGCTACTTTCGTGCTTTCGAGGTATCAAGGGATTGAATACAATAAAAGCCCAAAAATTTGCACTGAAGTGAAGTGAAGTAACAATGTCTGTCAGAATCGGCAAATAGGTGGTCTTGAAAGAAGAATCCGTTTGGTACGGTGAAAGTCAGTCTGAATATCGAAAAAAGAATGTTAAACTGGATACCAAAATAAATGGTAACACAGAAATAACCATGGCCTGAATGCCGCTCAGCAGTCTGAATACTGGAAAGGATTTCGATCTGAACATCGGAAAATTGGCCTGAATGCCACAAGTCGCATCGACCTGAACGTCGGAAACTTCTTCGATCTGAATATCGGAAAATTGGCCTGAATGCCACAAGTCGCATCGACCTGAACGTCGGAAACTTCTTCGATCTGAACATCGAAAAATTGGCCTGAATGCCACTTCGATCTGGATACCGGAAAACTGGCCTGAATGCCACTTCGGTCTGGATACCGGAAAATTAGCCTGAATGCCACTTCGATCTGAACATCGGAAAGACTTGGCCTGAATGCCACAAGTCGCATCGACCTGAACGTCGGAAACTTCTTCGATCTGAATATCGGAAAATTGGCCTGAATGCCACTTCGATCTGAATATCGGAAAAACTTGGCCTGAATGCCGCAAGTCGCATCGACCTGAACGTCGGAAACTTCTTCGATCTGAACATCGGAAAGACTTGGCCTGAATGCCGCAAGTCGCATCGACCTGAACGTCGGAAACTTCTTCGATCTGAACATCGGAAAGACTTGGCCTGAATGCCACAAGTCGCATCGACCTGAACGTCGGAAACTTCTTCGATCTGAATATCGGAAAATTGGCCTGAATGCCACTTCGATCTGAATATCGGAAAATTGGCCTGAATGCCACTTCGATCTGAACATCGGAAAACTTCATGCCTGTCAGCATTGGCAGAAATATGGAATGATAATAGAGGCGGCGCATGGGCCAATGACACTTGCTGGGGATAACAAAGGTAAGTCACGAACAATCTTCAGTCTGAGTACTGGAAACAACTTCTAGCTTATCACTTGGGATACCGAGAATGTTTTATGCTTACATGCGTATGTTTGAATTTTTCAATGGCGTAATGCTCCATGAAAATGGAAATGCTACGCGATTTGGAAGGATGCAATGCAATATGATTCTACATGCAGGGATGCGAAATGCTGGGTAGAATGCCAAGCCGGGGCAAGGGGATCTGCTGGGGAAATGATTACCATCCTCTGGGCTCTGGCCAGGCTGCTGGAGATACACACCACAATGAACTCTGTGGGGAGATGACTAGCCATGCGGTGTTCTGGCCATACCGAGACTCTGATCGGGGAAAGAATGACATTGGAAGCCTGCTGCTGAGGAGAGCTACAATGATTCTGGCAACCACGGTTTGCGAGAGATGACTCAGGAGGGGGAGCAAACACTGATACGGTACCGAGGTTCTGCTTCAAGAAAAGAAACCATGGATCTGGCATTGGGATTATCGATCTGGCATCGAACTCTAAGGAGCAGCCACTTCTGCTGGGAAGATACAGTCTGGCACTGTCAACTCCGCTGGGGAGTGTATATTCTGAAACAACCGCTTGGGGAAGTACGGTGGTGAGAACCTGCTGGGGATTGAGGAATCCAACACTATGATCAGCTCTGCAGGGATAAGACACCGAAATTGTCTGTTGGTGACTTCACTGGGGAAGATATTCACGATCATCTGTAGGGAATTTTAAGGAAATGCCCCGAGGGTATCTGTTCTGAATAGACGATCCAAAGCACTTAAAATTTACAGCAATTTTAAATGTTTATTAAGCATGTACCTGTAAAGCCCTTATGTGTCATGATGCAATGTTTATCAAAAATTCAGACGTCATTTTTGCAAACAAAACAGTAAAATGAAAATGAAAACAGAGATATACTGAATAACATGATTTTATTGATTGAACAGCCTCTGAATAGGCATTTACATCAGGAAGCAATCCCTAGAAAGAGGTAATCGCATAAAAGATAAAAACAAAAATTAATCTAATGGCAATGTGAAATGGATTTCTATTGGGTTCCAATTCTGCTATGACTTGCCCGTCTTCAAGATCCTCCAGATGATCAGCTTTCTGAAAGAGTGATTGGACTGTTTCCTATCCTTCAAAAATTTCCAGTCATTGGCACGAGATGAGATTCAGAACTACTCAGAACGCAGTCATTCGCTTAATCCCTAACTTTTGCCTGGATCGCCCTTTTCGGGTTTTCAATCCACCGGGATACCCATTTTTGCCTAAGTTGCCTTTTCAGGTTTTCAACTTACCGGGTGTACAATCTTTTTTTTTTTTTTGTCCCTAATTTTTGCCCGAACCTTTTCATTTTCTTGGTTCGTCGGGATGCCCATTTTTTGCCTGGACTATTCTTTTTACTGTCCAGCGGGTCTATTTTATGCGAAGTATTTTTTAACTGCGTCTGAGTTCACAGGGGAAGTGAAGTTTTCACCATCCATAGTTGCAAGCATTAAGGCCCACCATCAAAAACCTTGGTGACAATATACGGTCCATCATAGTTAGGAGTCCACTTGCCCCTGTGATCTGTCTGAGGAGGAAGGATCCTTTTCAACACTAAATCTCCGACTTGGAAACAACGAGGACGCACCTTCTGATCAAAAGCTCTCTTCATCCGACTCTGATACAACTGCCCATGACAAATGGCTGCCATTCGCTTCTCTTCGATAAGACTCAACTCATTGAACCTTGTCTGAATCCATTCAGCTTCATCTAACTTGACATCCAACAGGACTCTTAGAGAAGGAATCTCCACTTCAACAGGTAGGACCGCTTCCATACCATACACCAGGGAGTAAGGGGTTGCCCCGGTCGATGTACGTACTGAAGTGCGGTACCCATGCAAGGCGAAAGGTAGCATCTCATGCCAATCTCTGTACGTGACGACCATCTTCTGCACAATCTTCTTTATGTTCTTATTTGCCGCCTCAACAGCGTCGTTCATCTTAGGGCGGTTAGGGGAAGAATTGTGATGCTGAATGTTGAAGTTCTGACACAACTCCTTCATCATTTTGTTGTTGAGATTAGAACCATTATCAGTAATGATTCTTTCGGGAATCCCATAGCGACAAATGATTTCTTTCTTGATGAAACGGGCAACCACATGCCTGGTGACATTCGCGAACGACGCTGCTTCGACCCACTTGGTGAAATAGTCGATGGCAACAAGGATGAAGCGATGCCCATTGGAAGCAGTCGGCTCAATCTTTCCAATCATATCAATGCCCCACATGGCAAACGGCCACGACGAAGACATCACATTTAGAGGATTCGGCGGTACATGCACCTTATCAGCATAAATCTGGCATTTATGACACTTCCGAGCATACTTGAAACAATCTGATTCCATGGTCATCCAATAATAACCCGCTCTCAACAATTTCTTAGCCATTGCATGTCCACCGGCATGAGTACCGAAGGAACCTTCATGAACTTCCTGCATTAACATGTCCGCCTCGTGTCTGTCCACGCATCTGAGCAAAACCATGTCGAAGTTCCTCTTATACAGCACATCGTCTTTGTTCAAGAAGAAACTGCCTGCCAATCTTCTCAAAGTATTTCTGTCATTGTTGGATGCCCCTGCAGGGTACTCTTGATTCTTCAGAAAGCACTTGATATCGTGATACCAGGGCTTGTCATCGATTACCAGTTCAGCAGCAAACACATACGCGGCCCTGTCAAGGCGCATCACATCGATCCTGGGAGCATGGTTCCAACGAATTACCTTGATCATGGAGGATAGAGTAGCAAGTGCGTCTGCCATCTGGTTCTCATCATGAGGTATATGATACAATTTTACCGTTGTGAAGAAAGTCAAAAGTCTTCTCGTGTAATCTCTGTAGGGGACCAGAGTGGGCTGGAGAGTATTCCAATCACCATTCACTTGATTGATCACCAGAGCTGAATCTCCGAAGATGTCCAGAGTCTTGATTCTCAGATCAATGGCTTGCTCAATACCCAAGATACAGGCCTCGTACTCAGCTTCATTATTTGTGCACTCAAAAGTCAAACGAGCGGTGAAAGGCATGTGGGCACCCTTCGAAGTAGTAATGACAGCGCCAATTCCACTACCTCTAGCATTGACAGCCCCATCAAACAACAAAGTCCACTTTTCGTTTGGATCAGTTCCCTCCTCAACAACTGGCTCTTCATAGTCTTTCATCTTGAGGAACATGATGTCTTCATCAGGGAATTCAAACTTCATTGGCTCATAATCATCAATCGGTTGCTCGGCAAGGTAGTCTGACAGAATACTCCCTTTGATGGCCTTCTGTGACGTGTACTGAATATCATACTCTGTTAAAATCATTTGCCAACGAGCGACCCTTCCGGTGAGAGCTGGCTTCTCGAATATGTATTTCACTGGATCCATCTTAGAAATCAACAAGGTAGTATGGTTCAACATATACTGTCTCAGTCGGCGAGCAGCCCAGGCCAAAGCACAGCAAGTTTTCTCAGGCTGCGAATATTTGATTTCACAGTCGGTAAACTTTTTGCTAAGGTAGTATATGGCATGCTCTTTTCGACCAGACTCGTCATGCTGTCCCAATACACACCCCATCGAGTTCTCGGTCAATGATAGGTACATTATCAGAGGTCTCCCAGGAACTGGAGGTATAAGGATCGGAGGTTTCTGTAGATACTCTTTTATCTTCTCGAAAGCCCTTTGACAATCTTCATTCCACCTGATAGCCTGATCCTTCCTCAGCAATTTGAAAATTGGCTCACACGTGGTTGTTAGGTGAGAGATGAACCTTGCAATGTAGTTCAACCTCCCTAAGAAACTACGGACTTGCTTCTCTGTTCTTGGCTCAGACATTTCCTGTATTGCTTTTACTTTGTCAGGATCCACCTCAATCCCTTTTCTGCTAACAATAAAACCCAGCAATTTTCCCGATCTCACCCTGAAAGTGCACTTATTCGGATTAAGTCTCAGTTTGAATTTCCTCAAACGCTCAAACAGTTTCTGCAAATTCAACAAATGTTCTTCTTCTGTCTGAGATTTGGCAATCATATCGTCCATATAAACCTCGATTTCATGATGAATCATATCATGGAACAGAGTCACCATTGCTCGCTGATATGTTGCTCCGGCATTTTTCAGACCAAACGGCATCACCTTGTAGCAGAAGGTGCCCCATGGGGTTATGAAAGTTGTCTTTTCCATGTCTTCTGGTGCCATCTTGATTTGGTTATAGCCAGAAAAGCCATCCATGAAGGAGAATACCGAGAACTGAGCTGTATTATCCACCAAAACGTCGATGTGAGGTAATGGGAAATCATCTTTAGGGCTAGCTCTGTTCAGATCCCGGTAGTCGACACACATCCGTACCTTTCCGTCCTTCTTAGGTACTGGGACGATGTTTGCAACCCATGGCGGATAATTGGTGACTGCTAGAAACCCTGCATCCAACTGCTTTTGCACTTCTTCCTTTATCTTGACAGCCATCTCTGGTCTTGTTCTTCTGAGCTTCTGCTTGACCGGAGGACAACCTTCTTTGAGAGGCAAGCGGTGCACCACGATGTCTGTGTCCAGCCCAGGCATGTCCTGATAAGACCAGGCGAAGATGTCAACGTATTCTTGCAGCAATTCAATCAGCCCTTTCTTCACATTGTCTTCTAAAGCAGCCCCTATCTTGATTTCTCTCTTGGTGTCCTCGGTGCCGAGATTAATCACTTCAACAGACTCTTGATGCGGTTGAATAACCCTTTCCTCTTGTTTTAATAACCTGGTAAGCTCTTCAGGGAGTTCACAGTCTTCATCACCCTCTTCTTCAGCTTGAAAGATTGGATTTTCAAAGTCGAAACGAGCCATAGCAGAACCGTTATCAATAGGATCCGGTGTTGTGCATCTGCATGAGTGATGGTATGTGCTTATGAGTGTGAACAAGAAGTGAAAACTAAACAAAACATTGCCATTTTTTATTTTGAAAAACTGCAAAAATAGAAAGACAGGGAACGAAATATTTGAATGCAAAAATACGTATTTATGATAAAAAAATGCAAGTGTCACATAGATGGGCCCTACAATGAGTCATTACGCCCTGGGCGGAACGTAAGACTTGGATATGCATGAATAAACAAAGAAAATTACTCTTCAAGAAGAGTGACTTGGATAATCTCTTCAGAAGACCAATTGTTGATGACTTCACCCGGGATCTTCGGACGCACCCAATTGTCAATGTCACAATCACTATCCCCCTCTTCTTCGTTGACTGCAGAGACTTGACCATACTGAATGATGCCAGCACTGGAGAAAGTGATCGGCCCCTGATGAGTCTGAAGTGTTGAAGTTGTAGAAGTTAGAGCTGGCTGATACCCAATCCCGAACTTATCTTCTTTCACTGGTAATTCCAACAGCCGCCCCCAACCGGGAGCAACACCTGAATCCACCACGGCCCGTGCCTGCTTAAAGGATGAGATAGAGGCACCCGCTTTAACCTCTTCCACAGACTCTTGGACAGACAAATCTTCAACCTGGAGGATACCTTTGTCGAGCAAGGCCTGGATACCCTGCTGTAGCTTCAAACAACCTCCGCCCTGAGTAGCACAATCCAAACAACCCTTCCCACAACCGGGGAAGACATCGGCCTTCAGCAAGCATCCTTTGATATCCAACAATGGAGTCTTCAACTTCAACACATCCTTAATGGACTTGGCTTCTCCCTCTACCAAATTAACGTTCGCACCACCATGCTGGGGCATGGGATTGTTGACGACATTCGGAGCTGGTGCAAGGTCGATGGCCTTTGAATCTATGAGGTCCTGAACTACGTGCTTAAAAGCTTTGCAGTTCTCAATGTCATGGCCAGGTGCCCCAGAGTGGAAGCTATACCTAGCGTTGGCGTCGTAACCCACCGGAAGTCTACCAACAGGAGGAGCTAGAGTGCGCAATTGCACAAGTTGTAGTTGTTGAAGACTAGAAAGCAACTGAGCATACGACATTGGAAGGGTGTCGAAACGCCGGTCCATCATCCTTTGCCTCTGTTGATAAGCGGGTCTGTTACCCGGTTGTTGCTGCTGTTGATACTGAGCTGGTTGACGTTGTGATTGTTGTTGTTGTAGTGGTGCTGCAGCTGGAATGGTCACAGCCGCAACATACGGTTGCTGATGATAATTCTGAAAATTATTCCTCTGGTTATCCCTGTTATGATAAGAAGATATGGCACTTGCATCCCCTTCTCTTCTCTTCTGTCCCTGAATGAACGGCTTCTTCACCCCTGATGAGGATCCACCTTCACTCTGGATCTTGTATGTCTTTAGGTAATTCTCCACCCTTTCTCCGGTAGAGACCACATCAGCAAAGTTGGAAGCATTGCACCCCACCAGACGCTCCAGATAAGGTCCAGGCAGCGTATTCATGAACATGTTGGCCATTTCCTTTTCCAACATAAGAGGCTGAACACGGGAAATTGTATCCCTCCAGCGTTGAGCGTATTCCCTGAAGCACTCATTGCTTTTAAGAGACAGATTCTGAAGTTGAGTTCTGTCCGGAGCCATGTCTGCATTATACTGGTACTGCTTCACGAAAGCCTTCGCCAAATCCCTCCAGCAACGGATGTGGGCTCTGTCCAGCCTCATATACCATTCCAAGGATGCCCCAGCCAGGCTGTCCTGGAAGAAGTACATAAGTAGCTTCTCGTCGTCAGAGTATGCAACCATTTTACGGAAATAGGCTTGCACGTGAGTTTTGGGGCAAGAGCTGCCATTGTATTTGTCAAATATCGGGACCTTGAATTTCGGTGGCACTCGCACACCTGGGACCAGCCCCAAGTCAGCAACATCTACTCCCAGAAGATTCTGTCCTTCCACTGCTTTCAACCTCTCTTCCAATCTTTTAAACATGGGGTCCATGCCAAAGTCTTCCTGAAGCAAAGGGAACTGATCATCCTGACCATCCTGAATGGGTTGTTGATCTAGGTTGATACGCGGGATCGGGATAGGCCCTGGTCCATTGGGACCATTAGCCTCTCCAGCTGGAGGATCAGCCAACGTCTCCGGTTGAGTAATAGGAGGATCCCTCTGTACCAACAATCTAAGCTCCTGCTGTCCTTGAGCCACCCCTTGAACCAAATCCATGAATTGATTCATGCGAATCTTCATCTCGGCGGGCTCTGCCTGTAGGCTTTCCATTACTCTCTGTTGGTTCCTTCGGGTACCGTATCGATGAATGCCTGAGTCAGCTATCCTGCTAGTGGGACACCAAACAAACTGAGAACACTGTGGCGGTACCTGTTATGCAAGACATGCGGATGACTATGCAAATGCGATGACATGTTTATCAATTCCAAAAGGTATTCTACCTCCTTGATTCCAGTCTCACATTTGATAAACAGCGTAAGAAGAAAACCCCGACTAGAATCAAGAAGAAGATTTAAACCCCCTTGAAAAGGATAAACATGTGTTAAATGATATGAATGCAAATGATGTGATGATGTGAATGCAATGCAGTGGTATGTCAATCAGGATTGCTATATCTGCTTGAACATCTGTCAGGTTGCACTGTCTGGAGAGAAATTAAGAGCACACCAAACAAAGGTCATGGGATGGATCATGTTATCCTTAATATCAACCACCCATTTTGGAGGATTATGGTTTACACCTTATCAACACCCGAGTTTCATTGATATTAAGGATACCTGATCGGATCAACCATGAATCAAGGGTTTGTCGCAAGTCACGAGCATGGAGTTTAGGTTAAGAACCACCCAAAAGGAGTGTACTAAGGTTTAAACCTGCCAAACATGTTCTACAAAAAGGTTCCCATAGTCATAATCCCATCTTTCGGATATTATTAGAGGAACGACTACTCGTATTCCAACAATATTCTCAAGAGAGACTCTTATGAGTGTAGTATCGCGTAACAATCGTATCAAATCTTACATTTGAACGACTTTCGCACTACGTCCTACGAATAGGCCAAGATGGGTTAGGTAAACTAAGGTCCTTGGCTTCTTAGGTCTATATTGGAACAAGTAATGTCTAACCACAACTTACTTATGTGACATTATTGATCTCAACATGACCTCCACCAAGTGAATGGGCTTGCAAGTCAACTCGCTAAGGAATACTCCACACAAGTTGACAGGACTATGCCATTCTCCTATCTTAAGTGCACTCGAGTTCGGGTATAGAACTCATCTCACAAAGATCACCAAGCAGCCAGCCAACAGAAACAGATACAACAATGATATGTACACAATGTAATAAGGTAAAGCAGGTAAATAAATTAACTGTACAAAAGCATGAACACCCAATAAACAAACAAACTACAAAAGCTAGGAGGGACTCGCTTAGGGAAGATGGACCAGCAAGAGGTCCACTTCTTAAAGTCCCCAGCAGAGTCGCCAGCTGTCGTAACCTGAAAAATACAGTGCGCGAAAAAAACAACCGGCGAAAGAGAAAGACAGAAGAGTCGCCACCGTGCGTTATTCATCCCAAAGGAGGGAAAGGAAACGCTCGAAGTAAACCTGAAAATAGGAAAGGACAAGACAGGGTCTCGCAACCAAATCTTGGGTTCGGGAGTCGGTTATGCGAAGGGAAGGTATTAGCACCCCTACGCATCCGTAGTACTCTACGGGATCCACTTTTGTAGTTCTTGTCTAAAGGGTGTGGGTTTATCTTGTGCTGTTTGCCAAAAAAAACAAAAAAGGGTTAAATGAAAATGACTCGCGCGGATGTTGCATCCACTGCATACGTATCTCATCTGAATATGAGAATCAGAGTCTTCGTAGCTCGGCTGACCTATGGGTTGGGGGATGTGTGCTCGCTAAGACATCGCGTCTTATGCCTACGTATCTCATCTGGAATGAGAATCAGAGCAAGCCGTAGTTCGGCTAACTACGGGGTTATGGATTGGGTTTTGGACGAACAACGTTACTACGCAATCTACCGGATGCTCGACCTTTGGAGACTTACTCGCCTGTAGTAGAAGGAGTAAACATGTTGCTTTGGGTTTTAGGGTTTGGGATGCTCGAGGGCAAAAAGGCAGTCCTTGACGAAGGAAACGCGCTACCTGTGGGGATATGAATACAAAACACATAACATGTATCTCAAAGTAAAATGCCACCAAGGGGCCCAAACATTGCCTCCTATCGAGGTCTTCCAGCTAGGAAAGCGATAAAGTATGAGAGAGGGAAAAAATTACCACACGGATAAAGATCCGAAGTTATAGCAATTAAAGGAATGGGAAACCCAGGGGTCCTTCCAAGCTAAACACCATTAAAGAAAGTGAGTCAGTACAGATAATCGGAATGAAACCTCCAGGGGGTATCCCACAAATAAAGTGGGAAACCACGCAAGTTATCCCTGCAAAAGTTAGGTGCCTTCACAAAAACTCAACAAAAGGGTTAGTGAAGCAAAATAGGGTAACCAAGAGTTACCCTCAAATCAAAATGTAATCACATAAATCATGCCCTTTCAATTCACTAAAAGCTCATAAAAAGCAACCAAAGGTAGGAGGCCTAAACCTCTTGTCAAACACATGCATCAAAAGGGTATCAAATTCACCCATAATACCTCATATATTTAGAGCATTCAAATTAAAGGCATAAAGATGATGGATATAGGGCAAACCTGATTGGAGAAGAAAAATCAAATGGCAGGGTTTGCTTGAGCTGAAAGTCTGTGAGTCAGAATGAACCTTTCAGAGTTGCCTGGAGGTTGCTGCAGAGTAGCTTGTAGGTTTCCCTTCAGGTTTTGTCCAGTGTTTTGTTCCAAGGAAACCTCAGAGTATTTTCCTTCTCTCCCTTTTTCTCAAGTGAATCTCCCAGTGTAACTCCAAGTCTAACTCCAAGTGTCTTTTCCACTACTGAAACCTCAGTATTTATAGACTGATTTTCGTGGGTAATGGGCTCAAATGAGGGAGACCCAAGTCCAAAATAATTTGTTATATTTTATTTATTTATTTTAATTATTTAATTAATTAATTAATTAATTATTTTTTTTTTTTTTCGTTTTCGTTTTTTTTTTTTTTTTTTTTTTAGGAAAAATGAAGGGTAAATTTTGGGGTATTACACTTACTGTTTACCTCTTCTTTCTCCAGAATGCATATAGGATGCATTGGAGTCTTTGTTGGCTTGCACTCTAACAAGTTAAACTTCTTCATAAGTTCCCTTGTATACTAGCTCTGATGAATATATGTTCCTTCTTAACGTTAATCAATCTAAATTTCCAAAAAGAACTTGAGTTCAACCATCAGACTCATTTCAAATTTTTCCTGCATTGACTTAGCAAAATCCTTACACACCGAAGCATTAGTAGAACCAAAAAATAATATCATCAACATAAATTTTCACAACTAGAATATCATTCTTAAAGGTTTTGCAAAAGAGAGTTGTTTCCACTTTCCCTCTAGTAAAATCATTTTCCAAAAGGAAGTTACTTAGTCTATCATACCAAGCTCTGAGAGCTTGTTTCAGACCATATAACGAATTTTTGAGTTTGAAAACAAAATCAGGGTTTTGAGAACTTTTAAAACCAGGGGGTTGGTTCACATAGACTTCTTCAGAAATGTATCTATTTAAGAATGCACTCTTAACATCCATCTGATAAAGAATATTGTTATGATTGACTGCAATTAAAAGACGAATAGAGTCTAACCTAGCAACTGGAGCAAAGGTTTCTGAATAGTCTATACCTTCTTGTTGACTATAAACTTGTGCTACCAGTCGAGCCTTATTTCTGACGACTTCGCCCTTCTCATTGAGCTTGCTTCTAAAGACCCATCTGGTTCCAATAACATGGAAACCCCCTTTTGTTTTGGAACAAGATCCCATACGTCATTCCTAGTGAATTAATTCAGTTCTTCTTGCATATCCATAATCCGTTCATTATCCAGAAGAGCTTCATCAATAGATGTGGCCTCTATCAGAGATAACAAACCCATAAGAGTTTCTTCAGAAGGTTTGAAAGAAGATCAAGTTCTGACCAGTGTGTCTTTATCTCCTAGAATCAATTCTTCAGAATGAGAAGCTCTTGATCTACTCTTCTTCTGATGAGTTGGACCATTAATGGCTTCTGGTTGAGTTACATCTAAGTGTTTTGCTTCAACATTCTTTGCTTTACCTTCTGAGTCATTATCTTTGGATTTTGAGAAGTTAATCTTCATATCTGCAAATTTCTCAACTAGCTTTAACTTTTCAGGGTCAAGCTTATAATTGAATCTAACATGAATTGATTCTTCGAGAATTCGTGTCTCAGTGTTAAAGAATTTGTAGCCTTTTAAGCGTTTAGAATATCCTAACAGCAAGCACTTGTGTGTCTTAGAATCAAACTTTCCAAGATTCTCTTTAGTGTTCAGCATAAAACACTCACAACCAAAAGGTTGGAAGTAAATAATATTGGGCTTTTTGTTCTTCCAAAATTCATAGGGAGTGTTACCCAGAATAGTTTTAATAGAGATCATGTTCTGACTATAACAAGATGTGTTAACTACTTCTTCCAAGAAATGCTTAGCCATATCAGTTTCTTGGATCATGGTGCAAACCATTTCTTGCAAAATCCTATTCTTCCTTTCTATAAATCCATTTTGCTGTGGAGTTCTAGGACAAGAGAAATCATGGGAAATGCCATTAGCATCAAAATATTTTCAAAATGTTTATTTTCAATTCGCCTCCATGATCACTTTTGACTCTGACTATTTTGCAATTCATTTCAGTTTGCACTAGTGAGCAGAAGGTAGAGAATACATAATGTGACTCATCCTTGTGTTTCAATAACTTTACCCATGTCAAACGACTATAGTCATCAATGATGACCAATCTATACTTGTTACCACTGATAGAGGCAGTTTTCACTGGCCCAAACAAATCAATGTGCAGAAGTTCTAACGGTCTAGAGGTAGACACAACAGTTTTTGCTTTGAAAGATGTTTTAGAAAACTTGCCTTTTTGACATGCTTCACAAAGAGCATCTGAAGCGTACTTCAGGTTGGGTAAGCCTCTGACTAATCCAAGTTTATTTAGCTGAGAAATCCTTCTCATGCTAACATGGTCCAAACGTCTATGCCATACCCATTGCTCCTCATTAACAGACATTAAGCATTTTACATTTTGATCCTCAAGATCAGAAAGTCTGATTTTATAAATTTTGTTCTTTCTTTTTTCGTTAAAAAAGATTGTACGATCTTTCTGACTAACAGCCTTACATGACTTTTGATTAAAAATGATATCATAACCATTGTAACTAAGTTGACTAATAGACAATAAGTTATGCATCAAACCATTGACTAAAAGAAAATTAGTAATAGAAGGAAGTTTACCATTATCAACAGTACTGGAGCCAATGATTCTCCCTTTCTAGTTTCCTCTGAAACCAACGAAGCCTTCAGGCTTAAGTTCCAAATCTTGGAACATAGAAATTCTTCCCATCATATGTCACGAGCATCCACTGTCCAGGTACCATGAATGGAGTTTCAACTGAGCTGCTAAGGACTTCTGCAACATAAAATATTTTATCCTTAGATACCCACTTTCTGGGTCCTCTCTTGTTAGTTTTCCTAGATTTTCTTACAAGTTTAGTTCTTTGTGCAATAGGATAATCAAGTGAAATTTGAGAATGATACTTAGGTTGCAGAATTAAGTTCTTATCCTTTGTAAGTTTTTGTGTTTTTGTAGAAACATCAAGCTCAGTGCCAGCAGGCACGAAATGCTCATAGAGAGGTTTCAGTTTTACCTCCTGACTTTCGTCAAATTTTATAGTTTATGTACAACCTAAACCTTTCTTGCCATTTCTGCTAACTCCATATATCAAAGAAGCCATTTTTCTTCTATCTATGCTTTTAGCCAGAAAGTACTGGAAAGCTCTGTCATATCTAATGATGCAATCAGTACCAGAAGCTTCTGAGACTATTTCTCCCTCTAGTTTTGAAATTTTACTTTTCAAAGCAGAGTTGTTACTTTCTAAAGAAAATAATTTTTCATTTAGGAAAGAAATATCTTTCTCAAGTTCACTAAGAGTTTCAGAAGTAACTACTTGGACTTGTTTAAGGTCCTTGTACCTACTCTGAAGACTCTCGTACATTTCTAGTATTTCAGAAAGACACAACTCTAAATCGGAATAAGATAGCTCAGAAAATACCTCTTTAGAATTGGAGCCTGATTCTGATTCTGACAACATCTTGTCCTCTAGTTCTTCAGAACCTTTTGGACTAGTTGTAGTTGCCATTAATGCAACGTTGGCATGCTCTTTATATGAATCTTTTTCTTCGGATTTTGAGTCATCCCTTGTAGCCACCAGCCCCTTCTTGCCTTTATAGAACTTCTTCTTAGGCATTTTGTCCTTTTTCATCTTAGGAAACTCGTTCTTGTCATGGCATGGTGTTTACCGTCGAAATTGATAAACAAGCGCTAGTCTTCCAATATCTATATTTTTGGTTACTCGCAAGATCAACTAGATTGATCCTATAACATGTGTTGTAATTCTCTTCAAGTTTTATCACTTAAGAACACTTCGACAATGCTCTTTTCGTTGAAAATAATGTTGACGTTTGTAAAGAAACGCGGAAATGTAAATGGAAATGTAAATAACTTCAAAGTAAAGTTACAAAAAAAGTAAATAACAGAATTATAAATGATTTGATACAAAATTATAAAAATGGTGATCACAGGTACATTGCACTCAAGAACTCGTTTCTCAATAACAAAGATACTTTGAGTAATATGTGAGTTTTTATACAAAATGGAACACCCCAATCCTAATCACAAAGATACCTACTTTTAATAAATCGAAAATAACGGTAACGAATAGTCTCTTCTCTAAAATATGGCACATTCTCGCTTGCATGGACTTTGCTACTCACTGCTTTCCATGTACCTTCTCAAGAAACAAATAAGGCCAAAAAATGGTTATGAGCCTTAATTTGAATCACGCTCGTTGAACGGACACCTTCGTCGAAAAGTGAATATGAATCCAAGAATATTTCTAAGTCCCAAACTAAATCTTCTTCAAGAAAAGTCTTCTTCGAACTCTCGCGAACCAATTACACGCTGGACATAAACTTTGCATCAGCTATATGGTTCTAGATTGTCTCTACTAGTCTTTAGGAGAAGGCGTTGAAACCCTCAAGAAGATTCAGCTAGGATCAAATCTACTACAGACTTGCCCATATTAGTTACTTCAATTATGGCTCAATGCTAGGTTTGAAACATCATTGCCAACCCATAACACTGAAGGAGAAGAGCGACCCAAAACGCAACGGAATTTAAAGTTTTATCCTTTAGTGATCCTTACAAATGGGCGTGATCAATGATAGAATCGTTACCTCTTGTGGCGATTGAAACCTTGGATGCAGATCTATGGAGCGATCACGAACGTTGAATGGTGACAACGCATCTACTCAGTCCACATGAACGGATTCCTTCAATCTCAGTGTTAGCTGCTACGAATGAAGGCTTTGAGTGAGTGAGTGAGTGAGAGAGAGAGAGAGAGAGAGAGAGAAACGAAATTACAACTGCTCAAATACTTCTGCACAAGGGTTCTATTTATAGAACCACTTGTATGGGCTGCAAGCTAAAAAGCTCACTTAACTGTATATGGCCCATATCTTATTATATGCCAAAATCACTTAAGCGTGTGGTACCTTACCATATTTTATATTCTACTTAAGTACACCATACCTTACAATGTTCTACAATTCACTTAAGTGCACCGTACCTTACGGTGTTCCATAGTTACTCTATCTCTCATCAATCCGTCCTTTTGTGTGTGACCCTGTAGGTTTTCGCGACATTAACAATTATATTAAATCACGTATTTAACATAATAAATAGTGAGCGGTATCTAGCAACACATCACTGCTACCCAAGACACGAAAATGTCATGTGATCTGACAAATCCTTTTGTGATGATACTTATGTGTACAATTACCCTTTTGCCCCTATGTCTATATTGAACACAAGGCATAGACCGTGTCATCCTTCTCCAGTTCAATATTGGGCCCGTAGACATTTATCCTGTTACGCAGGATGGGCAAATTCTATCTAGGTCACTCATGTCCCTTAGCATGCTTCGTGGAGTACCCATAACTATCTTTATGGTCATTGAGTTACAGACAATGTCTGATCAGCAATAAAGTACTCGACTCTATATCTAGGGTCCATGGTGGTTTCAGGTCGAAGGGTGGTATATACCACTATCAACAGGAGAATAACTTATGACACTTTGCATAACATTCTATATGGTATTCTCATAGCAGATTAATCCAGTATAAATATTACTTCTAATATTCATACCTATGTTTAAGACTTGATAACTCCTTATCCATGATCCATGAGATGTGATCATCAGTCTATATACATAACAGTCTTAATGCTTTAATGTTATCCCACTTCACAACAAAGCTCGACTGCGAATACTTTAAGAATAATGTCCTTATGTTTAATGGAATCTCATGATTAAGTCACACTTGATACATTAAATGGACTATCTATTCTAGGGACTTTATTAAACAAACATAATAAATAAAAATCCTTTTATTATTAATAAATAATTCGATAAAAGTACCAAAAGTATTGGCCTCTAGGGCTTACACCAACAAACACAATCAATGAAGAGGCTGGTGACATCAAAAACATAAGATTTGAAGGCGCATGCCTCGTCCAACTGACTCCTATGAATGAAGGGTTGAACTTACAGAAAACTTTTATTGGGTATGTGATGATGTACGCCAAATGCTACAACTTTACTCATTCTATGGCTCCCTTTACCAACAAGACACATGGCCCGGAGTGGTTTACCAGGAAATTCCCTTCTCCTTCGAAATATCAGGACGCAGGATCACTAGCCATATGGGAAGCATTTCTCACACCTAAGTTAATTGCAACAAGGCCCAGACCCTTGAAAAATAAGATAATCCTCCTCAGTTACCAACCCAATCTTGTCTCTCGACAGTTTGGTCTCAACCAAGCTATGCCCAAACCAATCTTCAATAAGAAAAGTGTCGTTGTTCTCTACAACATGCACCATACTGAAGTTGAATGCAATGAAGATATGTCTCATTATGTTGAAACTACACAGCTCACCCCCATTCCATTTAAACCATCATACTAGTGCACTCAAGAATATGACACTTGGTGGAGAAGTTATTAATCCACATAAATGTTTGACGTTCCTGCTTTTACTCAGCACCTAACCACTGATTTTGCTTCTGTACAGGAAAGATCCAAGAAAGGTATTTCGACTGACATCAAAGAAATCCAAGCATTCCAAAAATACTTTGAGACTACCTACAGACTTGATGATCTTCGTCGAACCATCCACAAGGCAGCAGTAACTTTGAGAGAAAAATTTACAAAGAAAGTCCCTGATCTAAAACTACCTTTGTATGTTAAATACGAACAAAGGTATGAGTTGGCTTTTAATCCTCACCCACCAAAATTCCCTCGAATACCAACTACTGATTTCGCCATGGCTTTTAGCCCTCTGTTTCCCAATTTGTTCATCTGTGGGGGTTTTATGAAAATTCTTCGACAAGACTCTCAAAAACTTGCCCAACGGGTGGTTCCGACTAAGCACACTCTGGCTAGTTTCAAAGGTCATATTCATATTGATATAGATCATGTTCACATACTCTTTCCAATATATAAAGGTGTGAAATATAAGGGTTTCTCGATTTATTTCTTCTTCTAACAATTTCTTAACACCCTTTTTACTTCTTTTAGTCATCGAAAGAAAACATATAAAGGGTTCGGCGGAGAAACTTGCCAGCTCAGCCAAGGACGAAGGCCAAGAAAAAGAAACCACCAAAACAACAACAAAGGTATACTTTGTGTATTATTATTTTGCTTGATGTATTATCTTTGTATGCTAATTCTTATGTTATTTTCAGGTAAGTCGAAAACCACCTCAAACTCAGAGGAAGCGAAAGGCTAACCATCCCTAGGCTCAAACAGTTGAGTTAGAGGATGATGATCTCTCCCTAGACACCTCCAAACTTTCCAAGAAGAAGAAGAAAGTGAAAACTTCCGACGCCACCTCTCATCCGAAAACCAACATCATCAAAATCAAGCCAACGAAACATATTGCTCTAAAGGTGATTGATATTGATCCTGAACCTACTGTCAGAAATACACTTGAACGAATCGAGAGTGATAACTCCAGACCTGGTGCTGATGGTCTTAAGGTAATAAAATTTCGCCTCATTTTTCTAAGCCATCTTCCCTTTCCTTTTCGACTTAGCACAACTCGATTCATTTTGCATGACGGTGCAGATGACACTGAACACTCGAGCATTAAGCACGCTATCCCTGGGAATGCCAACACTCTTTCACTTTATCCTTTTACCCAACAAAGATCCGAACAAAGGGTCAACGGGCGAAGTGAACAAACCTGCTGAAGAACAACAAGAGGTCTCGCCTCCAAAGAATACAACCCAACACTCTCAAACCACTGACTCTGATAGTGAAGATGATGAAGAAGAAGAGCATCGCATCACATAGATCCCGGAAACCATGTACATCTAAAATCCAAAGGAGAGTGTCCAGGACAAAACATACGACTCTTCGCCAAAAATCCTCAACCAAGGTGAAGACGCCCCATACGAAGAGGAAGATGAAGATGAATATCACGTTATGTTTCACATCCACATTGACCCTCAAGAAGAAGAGGAAGATGATGATGTGAACCCAAGTGACATGCCCACAAAAAACCAAACCTTTGGTACTGCCAAAGATTTCAAAGCCCATTCGACTGGTGCAACTGTTGCTTTCTCCCTGGAAGAATTAGAAATCTTAAAGAAGAATAAGCCAGCAGAATACCTGAAGGTGATCATGAGCACAAGAGGTAGCTCAATTGACAAATGCTCAAGTTCCTCAACCGTTTCTGGTGGTCAGTCTACAAATGAGCCTATTGACGAATTGCTCAAAAATATCAAGAAGAAAGCATTTGATGTTAACTTGCTCCAAGTCCTAGAAGATAATCCCTCTGCCTACTTTGGGATCAAGGATCTCTTGAAACAAGTTGACATCCTAACCACTCCTCCAGAAATTTCAGATATCGTCATGGAGCTTGGGCTACTCATTGATCAAGTTACCGCAGATCGCAACCGCAAAAGGGAAGTTTTGAATAAGATTCATAACAAAACAGATACCCAAACCGCTGAATGGGATGACGCCACCAAGTCTACTAACAAATTTGCTGAATTGGAAAAGGGCTTTGAACAAAGTCAACAAGAAGTCGAGACCTATGCTAGCAATTACTACTGGGGAACTGTAAATTAAAGAGTTGCACGCTAAAATCAAAAAGGTCAAAGAGCGCCAAGACGGGATTCAGAAGCTTGACCACGAAGAACTTGACAATGAAATCCAGGTAGGGGTGGATCATGTCGAACGGACCCAAGATTTGGGAAAATAAATTGATATCATCAACTCCAACCAGTTTTTGATCGACCGCCGCCTGTCACTCTTGAAGACGAAGTATGAACGCATGAAGGTTGCTCTCCCTTTTTAGTTTATTTTGCTCACTCATGTTGTAACTTTTTGTATTTTTATTTTGGCCCTGTAATTTGTAATATAATGACTTTAGCCATTATGTCACTTTCTATATAGTTACCATTTTGGCTTTGATTTTGCATGGGTACTATTCTGTTAATATTTTAATCTCTTGAAGTGCATGCTTATATTTTTTCAAATATTTCACTTTTACTCTTAGGATTCTTCAATCCTCAGTTAACCCTTCGATCTCGTATGCACTATTATAAAAAACTTAAACAATTTGGATTGAACTTTCCCAATTTGGGGACCATTTACCCAATGTCTTATCCCTTTGATCCATAGGTAGAATTACTTTTGATCGGAAAAATATCAAGTGTACTATTTTTACCGATGTAGTAATAAGGAGTTTATTTCCAAGTATCGATCTCAGGGATTGCGTAGGAAATACTTATTTTACTTTGATTCTATCAGAACAAAAAGATAATGGTTTGGTTGTTTTTGGAATTTCAGTAATAAACACAAAAGACAGTAAAAATATAAGTGATTGATATAAAACATGCTAGGGTGAGTGGTTGATTTAACCAGTTAAGAATTCAGTCAAGATTTCCTTAATACGCATGAAACATTCAATTACCTAACCTCAGAGTGTTCTTCCTTAAGTCCTTAAGAAAGAAACTATTAAACTACCAGTTCTTATCAAATGTCCATTCAATAAATCCTTGGTTTTAATCATAAGTAAAATCGAGGTTTGCGGTGATTTACAAAAGTTACTAGTCCTAGATGATGCATTCATAAACCCAATTGTGTGAAAACCCTAACAATCACAATCCTGTTATTGAAAGTCATAGATCAATTTGTATTTGTCCGATACAAAAGCATAATAACATCACACAATTGAATTGAAATAAGTAACATGGTAATAAGGAAATCATTTGTTCAAATTCATAACATACGATCAAATCAGGACCACCCCCCTAACATAGGGGGTTTAGCTCTCATAGTACTCAAAGAATTCATAATGTAAAGATTAGACATTACAAAGAATTAGGATATTTTGATCTTCAATGGTCGATGCCCTTGAATCTCGCCGTCTTCGAATCCTCAATCGTAGCTATCTTCTCTTTGCAATATTTTCTTTCGTTCGTCAAAAAGTGTTCTCTACTTTATCTTCCAAGCCTTCTAATAGCTTCAGATGAATTTCTTCCAAGCAAAAGGTCCAAACTACCCTTAATGAGCAGAATAGGTTCACAAGGCAAAAGTTGAGGTTTCTAAGCCGCGCCCGACAACACGGGTTGTGTGTGTACACACGGGTGCCCGTGTGTGCTCTCCAACATGAGCATCTTCAAATCAAGCTACAGAGGCAACAACACGGGCCGTGTTCCTCCATACAGGTGCCCGTGTTAATGCACTGTTTTAAATAACACGGCCGTGTGTCACCACACGGGTACCCGTGTTGCTCTCTGTTTTTCTTCTCCCATTTTGCTTTGCCTGACCAACAACACAGGCAGTGTTGTAGCACACGGGGGCCCGTGTTGACCTGCTGTCTCTTCATATTTTTGCCTTTCTGAGTATCCATAACTCCACTATTAATGCTTTTAAACCTATGCAATGGCCTGTAACAATAACACTACCAAAATGAACCGTAAAAGAGACCTTTTTGACATAAACTTGTAATCAAATGCAATGCGATACCAAACCAACAAAAAATGATAAATGACTCTGAAACAACTATAAACAAACATAAATCTTACCAAAGTGATGAAAATATGTCGGATTAACGGTGGGAATTCAATGGAAATGGTGACCGATCACAACCCCAAACTTGTCTCATTGCTTGTCCTCAAGTGATGTATTGAGTCCAAACAAAGGTCACCCACGAATTCATTTTCCACAATGCAACCTAGTCTTTCACAATTTGTGTTATTCCTTTCCAATCGAGTTTCAGGTCTCTTCGACTCAGGCAGTTTGCCACATTTTCACATCAGAAGCCTCGTCACCTGCAAGCTTTTCACACACTCATAACATCTCTCATGGTTAGGGTGTGTACACTCACAGCACAGTATGCAATACCAAACTCTTAAATTTGAATACATTTTAATGTCACGACAACAGCAGATTCCACACACTTTACGAGGTCTTTTGGGTTGTAACGGGGCTTGGGTACGATGGGATAAACAAAAAAAAATGGATAACAAAGGGTTTTGAACTCGACAGTCATGTTGTGTGATTTTTATTTCTCTTTTTCTCGTGCATCAAATATACTCTAGGGGTTAATTTTACTCTTTTGACTCTTTTTCTACTCGAATTTTTGTGAGCATTTTATAGGTGTTAGAGTCTTAAGTTTCGGCAAGTGCGTTTTTCTCTTTTGTTTCTCTCTTTTTCTTTTTTTTTCTTTTGTTGGACATACACTATTATTTTCTTTTTGTATGATCTCTTATTATGCACTTGCCCTCTCTTTCAAGATTACCACCCCAAACTTAGTTTTATGCACATCTTGCAATTCACAACAATCATACTGAGTAATGGAAAGAAAAATGAATGATTAATAGTTAACAAGGGGTTTATGACGAATAAAATGGCTAAGGCTCAACGGGGTTTACGAAGGGAAACATATAGATAGGGAAAGCAAGAGAGGCCCTGGCTAACAAACAACTTTCCTGAGTGTGTGTTGTCATGCTGTGAAGTGTCAACAAGACATACGCAAAATCAGAGTGGTAGAGTCATACCTGGCTGAACTCTCATGCTGATGTTTAGTGTCTGGCTTTTTGTGATCTCACCATGTTGGTTAGCTTTGCAAGCTCTGAAGCCTCCTCGTGTTATGTGGTTCTTTTCTGACTTGGTTCTTCCATACCGCTCTCTTGGTCCGGTGTCCCCAAATTGTGTCCGACTTTATTTTCTCAAGGTTGCATCAACTTCCGGGGTGCCTTATTCGCATAAGTTCGAGGGGTGTTATTCATCCACTACCATTGATCCCGGGGTCGTCCAACCGTTTCTCATCACTCTGTACACACAGTAAACCCAAAAAAAAAACTAATATAACGATAACATAACAAAAACAAAAGCTCAAGAACAAAACAAATTGAAAGTGAATTAAAACAATTTAAAACATGAAAGGAGAAACCCCCCCCCCCCCCCACTTGAACTAAACATTGACCTCAATGTTTAAATTCAAATACGAAGGGGACTTACAGTGATTACTGTTGTGGAGGAGGCGGAGGATCGTGCGGGAAATGCAACATCAGACATTTCATCATGGCTTGCATGTCATCCATGACTGTCCCTTGTCGGAACAGTTCCACACCTTGTCTGTCTAATTCTGCACCTTGTCTGGTTTGCTCGGTGCGGAGAGTTCCCATCTCAGTTTGGAGCCAACCCCACTGGTCCTGAGACATAAAAGAGGATCCTTCACCATGTAGGCTCGAATCATGCGGGGGTGGCATACCATGGGTAGCTGGCCTCTCATCTTCTTCCATTTCCTCACCTGAAAAGTCATGGTCAAACTGAGAATCGTCCCTTACAGATGGGGCTGAACCTGTATACAACCAGTTAGCAACATTTGCAATGCTAATGGAACCAGGTGCTGGTAGTGCGAGCACTTCCACATTGTGAATCACCAGAGAGTAATGAGTCAGCATGATGGCAATCATTTGCTGATTGACGAGAGTGTTCATGTCGATCTTAGTCTTTCCCACCACTGCAGCTTCTTCCAACAAGAGTTGATCATACCCAAAGTGGCCCGCAATCTGCATGATCATACCACCCACAGAAATATCATCGGTAGTTGCGTGGCCAACTTGCTTCAAATGATTGGTGGCAAAAGCAGCTGCATTGACTCGCTCATTGTGGGCTATGCAGTGAAGAAAAAATAACTCTCTCTTTGCAGTGATTCCGGTACTATCACCCCGTCCGAACAAGGTGTAGGCTAACCCCTTTTGTGCATATATGAAGCAAGGGTTATGAATCCCAAAAGCTTTTCCCGAGCTAGGGTTATAGCCAGTTTTACCTGTAATAGCCCTCCAGAAATCAATTGCTGAAAAAGTGTCTGGAGGGGTTCCGGGTCCAGATACCGGGAGTCTCAGAATACTCCCAAGTTCCTCAACAGATAACTCGTGATCTTCAACGAACAATCGGAAAGTAATTTGACCATAAAATTCCATATCTGAACCTGTCCACCTTCTTCTCATCTTAAACTCAACCGTACTTAAGAATTCAAGTGTGATACGAGCGAAGGTCGGTGCTTCGAATTGCATGAATTCTAACATATCGATTTTGTGAAACATGCGGTGCACCTCTTCCTTTAAACCCAACTCATCAAGTGTAGCATCACACATATAACGTGTCAGAATGAGCTTACGTTTAGCAAGAATCACATACCTCTCTTGATGATTCAGTTGTTCAAACAAAATGCCATGAGGATTCAGAGAGCGTCTAGCCCGTTGCTTCGGCCGAGAAGATGTGGCCACATCCTTCTCTTTGCTTATACTCTTTGGGGGAATAATGGTACCTGCAAAAAATTTCTCAAAATCCAAAGAACAGATTAGTGAAAATGGCCACCATCACTGTGTAGAGGACGAAGAGAGGAACGATTTTTGTGAAGGTGAGATGAGGTTAGAATGAGTGGAGCTATGAGAAAAGTGGAGCTTAAAGTGATGGAGGCTAGGTTAACAATGGAGGAAGAGGGAGAGAGAAGCTTGCAAAAATCAGAATAAGTGAGAATAAGTGGTGGGGAAGAGATGTAATGTCAAGTGGGTCCCATCATTAAAAGCACCCAAAATCACAAAATTTCAAAATTCAACCCGTTAAGAACAACACGGCCGTGTTCCTGCACACGGGTGCCCGTGTTAATTCACTGTTTTAATTAACACGGCTGTGTGCCTGCACACGGGCGCCCGTGTTAATCCACTGTTTTAATTAACACGGCCGTGTGTCACAACACGGGTGGCCGTGTGGATGCCCAGTATTTCCTCTTGCCAAAACAACACAGGTCGTGTGTCACAACACGGGTGGCCGTGTGGATGACCTGTTTTCCTCAATTTTTGAACTCTGTTATGCTTCATAGGTATGGTCTCCTTCCGCTGAGAGGTGATTATGACTATACGCTCCAAGTTCTTCTCCTTACCTGCAACAACGTTTCACGCACGCACAGAAAAAAAACACAAAATAAGTTAACAATCGAACGCGTGGGTTGCCTCCCACGAAGCGCTTTGTTTAACGTCGCATGGCTCGATGGTTGTCCACCTCATTAGGCGAGGCGCACATGGTCAATCAATCCAGACTCTTGGCCTATGTAATAGGGCTTCAGCCTCTGGCCATTCACCTTGAATATATCCCCATTGTTTTGGTTCTTAATCTCTATTGCTCCGTGGGGAGAGACCTTATACACAACAAATGGCCCGGACCATCTTGATTTCAATTTCCCAAGAAACAACTTGAGCCTCGAATTGAACAACAATACCAGTTGTCCTTCCCTGAAATCTTTCTTGATGATTCTCTGATCATGCCACTTCCGTGTTTGCTCCTTGTACATCTTTGCATTCTCATATGCCTGATTACGAAATTCTTCTAACTCGTGAAGTTGAAGAATTCGGGATTCACCGGCTTTTGCAAGATCACAATTTAAGAACTTGGATGCCCAAAAGGCTTTGTGCTCTAATTCCAGAGGAAGATGACACACCTTACCATAAATCAGTTGATACGGAGACATGCCAATTGGGGTTTTGAAGGCGGTTCGGTACGCCCATAAAGCGTCATCTAATTTGATCGCCCAATCTTTTCTTGAAGCATTCACTGTCTTTTCCAAAATCTGTTTACTTTGCCGATTAGACACTTCAACTTACCCACTCGTTTGGGGATGATATGGAGTGGCAATCTTGTGCTTCATATTATATTTCTTCAATAAGTTCTCCATGAGCTTATTCAAGAAATGTGTTCCTTCATCACTGATAAGTGCTCTAGGCACACCAAACCTTGAGAAGATGTTTTGTTTGAGAAAGTTTACCACTACCCTCGCATCATTAGAAGGGAGGGCAACAACTTCCACCCATTTGGAGACATAGTCTACAGCCACCAGAATATAATTCTTTCCAAATGAGGGTGGAAATGGCCCCATAAAGTCTATCCCCCAAACATCAAATAATTCCACTTCAAGCATGCCCTTTTGGGGCATCTGATTCCTCCTAGAAATATTCCATGTCCATTGGCATCTGTCACATTCCTTCACAATGACTTGGGCATCCTTAAACAATGTAGGCCAGTACAACCCTGATTGGAGGACTTTTGCGGTTGTCCTGTCTCCACTAAAGTGTCCCCCATAATCTGAGTCATGACATGCCTTTAAGACTTCATTTTGTTCTTCCTCAGGGACACATCGACGAATCAGTCCGTCTACCCCTTTCTTATACAAGAATGGTTCGTCCCACAAATAGAACCTGCAATCATGAAGAAAAATTTTCTTTTTGTTATAATCAAAGTCGTCAGGAATTATACCACCCACCAGGTAGTTTGCGTAGTCAGCAAACCAAGGAACACCCACCACCGCGAGGATTCTTTCATCTATAAACTCGTCCTTTATGGGATGTTCTTCTTCCGTCTCTTCAATCGGGGACATTCGAGATAGGTGGTCAGCAACGGTGTTTCCACACCCCTTTTTGTCTCGAATTTCAAGGTCGAATTCTTGCAACAGCAAGATCTATCTGAGCAGCCTTGGCTTCGAGTCCTGTTTAGAAAAAAGATATTTTAAAGCAGCATGGTCAGTATAAATAATTACCTTTGTTCCCAACAAGTATTGCCAAAATTTGTCAAAGGCACAAACCACAGCCAATAGCTCCTTCTCTGTGGTTTCATAATTCATATGGGCTGGATTCAACACATGGCTAGCATAGTAGATGACGTGGAGGAGTTTGTCTTTTCTTTTCCCCAAGACTGCCCCTACTGCTATGTCGCTCGCATCGCACATTATCTCAAAGGGTAGAGACCAGTCAGGCGAGATCACTATAGGAGCAGACACCAATTTATTTTTCAGAGTATTGAAGGCTTCGTTGCACTTTTTGTCAAACAGAAACGGAGTATCCTTCACAAGCAGGCTAGTCAATGGTTTTGCGATCTTGGAGAAATCTTTGATGAACCTACGGTAGAATCCCGCATGTCCCAAGAAACTCTGTATACCTTTCTCATTCACAGGATGAGGGAGATTGGCGATCACTTCCACTTTTTCCTTGTCAACTTCTATTCCTTTATGGGAAATTTTATGGTCTAGTACTATCCCTTCTCTCACCATGAAGTGACACTTTTCCCAATTCAGGATTAGATTAGTTTGTTGACATCTTTCCAGCACAAGTGACAAATTATACAAACAATTTTCGAAAGAAGATCCAAAAACCGAAAAATCATCCATAAACACCTCCATATGCTTCTCAAGCATATCGGAAAATATGGATGTCATGCACCTCTGAAATGTCGCAGGTGCGTTGCATAAACCAAATGGCATTCTTCTATAAGCAAAGATTCCATACGGGCATGTGAACGTTGTTTTTTCTTGATCCTCAGGTGCCACAGCAATTTGGTTGTACCCTGAGTACCCATCCAGAAAACAATAGAAATCATGACCTGCCAATCTTTCCAACATCTGATCAATAAAAGGTAAGGGAAAATGGTCCTTCCTGGTTGCAGTGTTCAGTCTTCTATAGTCTATGCAAACTCTCCAATCTGTAACAGTACAGGTGGGGATCAACTCATTTTTCTCATTTTTTATCATAGTTGTCCCTCCCTTCTTTGGTACCACATGAACTGGGCTCACCCACGAACTGTCAGATATTGGGTAAATCAACCCCGCATCTAAAAGTTTAACAACCTCCTTGCGAACGACTTCTTTCATAGCTGGGTTCAGTCTTCTTTGAGGTTGGACAACCGGTTTCTGATCATCCTCCATCAAAATCTTGTGCATACACGGTGTCGGGCTGATTCCTTTCAAATCGTCCATCGCCCACCCAATAGCACTCTTGTATTTCTTGAGTACTTTGATTAGCTCTCCTTTTTGGATCTCTCTCAAACCTGAATTGCTGATTGTTGGACATTTTTCCTCATTGTCAAGAAAGACATATTTGAGATGTTCTGGTAATTGTTTCAACTCTATCCCTTTTTTTATATCCTGTTTTGATTCTGGAGATGTTTTAGGTCGAAGCTCTTCCCACCGTTGCGGTCGGGAATGAACCCAAGGAGGTTGTTCCTTTAACATCGCTATCACTTCAGATTCTTTCTCATCAATTCCTTCAGTATCCTCAACGATAGATAAACTCAAAACTCTCTCCAAAGGAAGCTTGGGTGTTGTAATCTGCATAGATTGAGCAAACATTGTATCTAACACTTCAATACTTTTACTCGCACCTTCGTCATCCTTGAATTTCATAGTATCCCTCACATTAATTTTGAGCTTTTCATCATAAACTTTGAGGGTCATGGTTCCTTCCTCAATATCTATCATGCATCTTCCAGTTTCAAGAAATGGTCTTCCCAATATGAGAGGGATTTCCTCATCTTCTGGCATCTCGAGTATCACAAAATCCATCGGGAATACAAATTTATCAATCTTCACCAGAACAACTGTTGTTATACCATAGGGTCTCTTCATAGAATGATCCGCAAACTGCAGTGTCATGCGAGTGTCCTGCACTTCCCCTAACTCAAGTTTTTTGTAAATCGAGAGGGGCATTAGACTAACACTTGCTCCCAAATCGATCAATGCCTTTTTGAATGATCTGTCTCCAATGGTACAAGGAATAATGACTGCACCTCTATCTTTTTTCTTCACCGGAATTTTTAGGCCCTGCAAAATAGCACTACAAGTTTCAGTTAGCATGACTGGCTCGCCGTCGATCGACCTTTTCTTCGATATGATGTCTTTCATGAATTTGGCATAGATCGGCATCTGTTCCAGAGCTTCAGCAAAAGGTATGTTGATCTCGAGCTTCTTGAATAATTCTAAGAACTTCTCAAAAAAAAATCATGGAGATCTTTCTTTTTTGTTCTTGTCGGAAAAGGAAGAATGATCTTTGGTTTTTGTTTCTCTTCCTGGCTTGCCGGCTTCACCACCACTTCTTCAGTTTGTTTTGGCTCTTCTCTAATCTCCAAGTCAACTTCCAACAACCCATCTTCTTCGACCTGTTCGTCAACTTGTAGTTCCTTAGCTTTTCCTTTTCTGGTGACCACAGCTTTAATGTGACTTTGATCACGGGGATTAACAACTGTCCCACTGGGAAGCGTGCCAGGTGCCTGGGAATTGGAGGCTAACTATTGAGCAATTTGACCCATCTGAATTTCAATATTTTTTATGGATGTTGTAGTGTTCTTCTGATTATTTCGAGTCTCCTCTTGGAATTGGATGTTGTGAGCTGCCATCTTTTCAATTGCGATCTCCCAATCTGCCTTCTTAGGTACCTGTTGTTGCTGCTATTGATATTGATTTTGATATTGACCCTGTGCCTGCTGTTGCATGTTCCCTTTCTGATCTTTCCATGCAAAGTTGGGATGATTCTTCCACCCCGGATTGTATATGTTGGAGTAGGGATTATTTTGCTTTAAAAACTTTATATCTTCTATCTGTTGCGGTGTTGCAAAGCAATGAACATTATTGTATGGTCCATTACAAATGTCACACACATCATTCGGTGCCTATTGCACTTGAGCCACTTTCTGAGCACCTATGTTTAGTGCTTTCAACCTTTTCTCTACCTCCGCAGCAACAACTTTCTTCAATTTTCACCTGTTTGTTTGTTTCAAGCTTCAAGTCAATAACTGCAGATTTGCTTGATACCCTGTCATATAACTCCAAATGCTCGTTCGAGGCAATAACTTCAATTATCTTCTTCATACCGGTGGTTGTTGCAAAGTTCGCTGAGCCACCAGTTGCTGAATCAAGGATTTGTCTAGTTTGAATTCGAAGACCATTGATAAACATTTGCATTTGTTCAGTTTCATCCATGTTGTGAGTAGGACAAGCCACTAGGATTCTCTTGAATCGTTTATAGGCATCTCCTAGTGACTCACCCTCCTTCTGCTTGAAGTTTAGGATCTCATATCTTTTTCGCAATGACACAGATGCGAGAAAATACTCCTGCAAGAATGCTGTTTCCATTTACTCCCATGTAGTGATACTACCAGCAGGTAAGGAATAGAACCACTCTTCGGCTTCATCTGCTAAAGTGAATGGGAACATACGAAGTCGGATTTCTTCTTCGTTATGTCCAGGCATTTTCAGTGTTGTGCTCATAGTTAAAAATCTTTGCAGATGCTTGTTGGCATCTTCATTCACTCTTCCAGAGAAGGACCGTCTTTCGAGTTGATTAATGGTGCTGGGATGCAGCTGAAATTGTTCCACATTAACCGGGTTGGTTGACAATTGTCATACGACCACCCAGGGTGTTGGTTCCACCATAGTCACCGAGAAGTCTCTATGGTGGTGGTGGTGGTGGTGGGTTAGCATCCATGATTTCAGGAACTGTTTCTGCGTCTAAATCTGAATTCTCTGAGTGCACTGAAACAACTTCCTCCTCCGCTTTCTCTGCTAATTCCAGTTTTTCTCTCTTATCTTGTCTTAGCCTAGCGCGAAGAGTTCTTTCTAGATCTGCGTCAAAAGAAAAATCCGTTGAGGCTTTACCTCGCATAAACAAGTTAGACAAAGATTAGAATTGAATAACAAAATTGTCACAGATGAAATTTTGGTTGACGAGCAACAAAATTTCGATAGAATAAAAAATTAAAATATGTATTTTGGCAATCCCCGGCAACGGCGCCAAAAACTTGATCGGAAAAATAGCAAGTGTACTATTTTTACCGATGTAGTAATAAGGAGTTTATTTCCAAGTATCGATCTCAGGGATTGCGTAGGAAATACTTATTTTACTTTGATTCTATCAGAACAAAAAGATAATGGTTTGGTTATTTTTGGAATTTCAGTAATAAACACAAAAGACAGTAAAAATATAAGTGATTAAGATAAACCATGCTAGGGTGAGTTGTTGATTTAACCAGTTAAGAATTCAGTCAAGATTTCCTTAATACACATAAAACATTCAATTACCTAACCTCAGAGTGTTCTTCCTTAAGTCCTTAAGAAAGAAACTTTTAAACTACCAGTTCTTATCAAATGTCCATTCAATAAATCCTTGGTTTTAATCATAAGTAAAATCGAGGTTTGCGGTGATTTATAAAAGTTACTAGTCCTAGATGATGCATTCATAAACCCAATTGTGCGAAAACCCTAACAATCACAATCCTGTTATTGAAAGTCATAGATCAATTTGTATTTGTCCGATACAAAAGCATAATAACATCACACAATTGAATTGAAATAAGTAACATGGTAATAAGGAAATCATTTGTTCAAATTCATAACATACGATCAAATCAGGACCATCCCCCTAACATAGGGGGTTTAGCCTCTCATAGTACTCAAAGAATTCATAATGTAAAGATTAGACATTACAAAGAATTAGGAGATTTTGATCTTCAATGGTCGATGCCCTTGAATCTCGTCGTCTTCGAATCCTCAATCGTAGCTATCTTCTCTTTGCAATATTTTCTTTCGTTCGTCAAAAAGTGTTCTCTACTTTCTCTTCCAAGCCTTCTAATAGCTTCAGATGAATTTCTTCCAAGCAAAAGGTTCAAACTACCCTTAATGAGCAGAATAGGTTCACAAGGCAAAAGTTGAGGTTTCTAAGCCGCGCCCAACAACACGGGCCGTGTGTGTACACACGGGTGCCCGTGTGTGCTCTCCAACATGAGCATCTTCAAATCAAGCTACAGAGGCAACAACACGGGCCGTGTTCCTCCACACGGGTGCCCATGTTAATGCACTGTTTTAAATAACACAGTCGTGTGTCACCACACGGGTGCCCGTGTTGCTCTCTGTTTTTCTTCTCCCATTTTGCTTTGCCTGACCAACAACACGGACGGTGTTGTAGCACACGGGGGCCCGTGTTGACCTGCTGTCTCTTCATATTTTTGCCTTTCTGAGTATCCATAACTCCACTATTAATGCTTTTAAACCTGTGCAATGGCCTGTAACAATAACACTACCAAAACGAAGCATAAAAGATACCTTTTGACATAAACTTGTAATCAAATGCAATGTGATACCAAACCAACAAAACATGATAAATGACTCTGAAACAACTATAAACAAACATAAATCTTACCAAAGTGATAAAAATATGTCGGATTAACGGTGGGAATTCAATGGAAATGGTGACCGATCAACTTTCCACACTAAGTCTCCATTCAAAAATGATTTGACTTTGACCTTTTCAATATATGCTTTCTCTACCCTTTTTTTGCCTCTTTAATAACTCTAAGTCATTTAACCTTTCTTCGTCCAAATCGACTAGTTCATCCAATATCATATTCCAGTTGGATTCAGATGAGATCTCATTCTGTCTTTGAATTCTAGTTGATTGGAGATAAATTTCGACTGGTAACACCGCATCGTGCCCATAGGTCAAATGAAAATGCGTAGAATATGTAGCCTCTTTATGGGAGGTTCAACAAGCCCACTAGATTTGGTCCAATGTATTATGTCAATTCCTTGGCTTTTTCCCCACATGTTTTTTTATTAATCTGATTACCACTTTACTTGTTGCTTCGACTCGACCATTTTCCTGGGCATAATAAGGTGTAAATGTTAATTGTCTAAACCCTGCTTCTTTTGCAAAGTCCTGGACCGTTCGACCAGTAAATATTGACCCCTGATCAGTTGTGATGGTCTCTGGGATCCCAAATCTATAAATTATGTGTCTTTGGATAAACTCGATCACTACTTATTGATCAACATTTATTAAAGGTATGGATTTGATCCATTTAGTAAAGTTAATAATGCCTACTTGGATGTACTTCTGACCTTTAGAAAATGTTGGTCTAATCTCACCAACCAGATCTAACGCCCAATCCCTGAAGGGCCAAGGCTTCACAATAGAGTGTAATTATCTTGCAGGGACATGTTATATACCTGCATGTATCTAGCACTCTTGGCATCCTTTGGAAAACTCGATGCAATCTTTTAGCATAGTAGGCCAATACATCCCTTGTCGAAACAAAATCCATTTCATCTTATGGTCAACTTGGTGAGCCCCACATGCCCCACTATGGACATTCGACAGGGCTAAGTACGCCTCCGCCTCACTAAGGCATTTGACTAAAACTCCCTCAGGCATCTTTTTAAATAATGTGTTTCCCATAATGGTATAACTTAAAGAATAATACCTGAATTTTCGTTATACAGATGGTGTTGGATTCTCTAAGTAATCTACTATTGGTTTTCTCCAATCTGCATCAGTCAAGTTGTTGATAGCCAATATCTCGAAGTTCTCTTCATCTGCATAGCCCAGTTTTGTTGTTTCCAAATCTATCATGGACAATCTGGTCGCCATCACTTTCCCTCAAACTTCGACCGTATCTTCCAATTTTTCTTTTGAAATTTTGTACCCAGAAGAAATTTGAGCCAAGTCATTAGCCTCCTGGTTCTTAAGTCGAGGAATGTGTTTAATATTCACCATTTCAAACTTTCGTAATAGTCGATTTGCTATTGCAAAGTACATTATTAGATTCTCTTTGACACATTTATATTCCCTTGTCATCTGTTTTACAACCAACTCAAAGCCACCAATTATCTCGACTCTAGTTTCCCCCAATTCCAACAGTATTTCAAGGTCGGCTATCAAAGCTTCATATTCAGCCTCCTTGTTTGAGCAAGGACCTTCGATCCTATACTTGAATTTTGTTGGAATTTAATTAGGAGAGATAATCAATATTCCAATACCTGTTCCATCTTTGTGACTAGAACCATAGAAATATAATCTCCAAGGCTCAAGCTTTAGATAATTTTGGTAATTTTCGATTATGGAATGGTCGACTATAAAGTCTGGGACCACTTGCCCCTTAATGTCCTTTAAAGGCATATAAGTTAGGGAGTATTATGTTAAGGCAAATTCCCACTTTCCAATTCGACTGTGCAGGATTGGCTTAAATAACATATACTTAATAACATCAAAATGAGACGAAACATACACATCAACAGGCTTTATATAATGTCTTAACTTGGTATAAGAAAAGTACAGACACAGACACAATTTCTCAACCATGTTATATCTAGTTTCTGCATCATTGAGGATTCGACTAAGATAATAAATGGATCTTTTGACGCCATTTTCATCCTTTTGAACAAGCATGCTCCTTATAGTTACATCAGATGTAGAAATGTATAACCTCATACTCTTACTTCTACGAGGAGGCGCTAGAATTGGAGGAGGAACAAGATAATACTTGATTTTGTTGAAGGCTTCCTACTGCGTCTACCCCCATTCAAAACCTTCCTTCTTCAGTCGAAGTAGAGGAGAAAAGGTTTGAGTCTTGCCACTTAGGTTCGAGATAAACCTCCTTAAGAAGTTGATCTTTCCCAACAAAGACTGCAACTCCTTCTTTGTTGATGGCGCTTTCGCCTCCATAATGGCCTTGGTCTTATTCTAATTGATTTCGATCCCCTTTTTGTGGATCACAGAGCCTAAAATATCTCATGCCTTCACACAGAATGCACATTTTAGAGGATTCATCTTTAGACCATGCTTCCTCATCCTTTTGAATGAATGTCGAGCATGACCTCTATGATTTTCCCTAATACAGACTTGACAACAATATCATCAATATAAATTTGCATAAAGGTTTCGATAAAATCATGAAAAATGGAATACATGACTCTTTGGTAGGTTTCCCCGACATTTTTTAAACCAAAAGGCATCATCACCCATTCGTAGGTGCCTAAGGCTCTAGGACATCCAAATGCCGTTTTCGACACATCTTCCTCAACAATAAAAAATTGATTGTATCTAGAGTATCTGTCGAGCATACTAAGATACTCATAGCTTACGGTAGAATCGACAAGCATTTCTGCCACAGGAATTGGATACTCGTCCTTTGGGAGTGTAGCATTCAGATCTTTGAAGTTAATGCAGACCCTCAAAGTTCCATTATTTTTAATGACGGGAACTATATTAGTATTCCATTCAACATACCTTGTGGTGCGGATGAACCTACACTTGAGGAGCCTTTTGACTTATTCCTTGATCTTTGAAAAGATTTATGGTACAAATCTCCTTGGACTCTGTTTAATTGGCTTCCTTCCAGGCTTGATAGGTAACTTCAGTTCTACCAATCCTCTACTCAATCCAGGTATCTCATCATACTCCCAAGCGAAGCAGTCTTTGTACTCCTTCAGAAGTTGGATCACTTTGACTTTAAGTTCTGGGCCAAGGTTAGCGCTTATATACGTTGGTCTTTTGATTGTTCCTTCCCCCAAGTCGATTTCCTCTAGGGGATCCTATGCTAGCTTTTTTATGGTGGGTGCCAACGGGTCCCTTTAGAATCCGAAAGGCTCATCATCATAGATGGAATCGAGCCTCTGGCTTGGCGCCTAGATTTGAATTTTATCGGATGGCTCTGGTCCGAAATCTACCATAGGCCCTTCGAGGTGCACTTCAGTTTCATCGGCTTCGACAACCATATACTTAACTTTGGCCTCTAAGGCCGTCTTTAGTCTATTTTTGGCTATATAAGCCGAAATCTTTTCAAATATCTTAGAGTCATACATAGTCAATGTCTTCATCTCCCCATTCTGTTGGTTGGAGGCTTGACGTCCCTCTGAATTCAAGGTGTTCTCCCACGACCTCTTTGTCCCATTGAAAACCATGGGTTGGATGTAGATAAAGGGAATAAAATGTTGTATCAGTGGGCGCAAATGTAAACCCAGCAGGACTGCATGGAGCAATATTCGCCAGGTTCTTATCGAAATGATGCTTATCCACGTGATTAACCTCGACCATAAAGTAACCTTGGCCAACCTCGATATTTTCTACTATACCATCATTCCTCCATATAGAGATTCTTTGGTGGAGCGAAGAGGGTACTGCCCTAATGTCGTGTATCCATTCACGGCCCAAAAGCATGTTGTAATTAGCCTTTGATGCAATAACCATAAACATGGTTAGCCTAGTGATAATACCAATTGTTAGGTCTACCTAGATCACTCCCAAGGTATGGCAAATTTTTCCTTTGTAATTTGACAACACCGTGTTATGAGGTTTGAGATCTGTGTCGAATTTTTCAATTTTCTTCAACATAAAGTGTGGCATCAGGTTTACAGTCGCACCACCATCTACCAAAATTTTGTTGACCCTACATTCTCCAATTTTCCCCTGGTGAAAAGGGGTTTCATATGGTTCTTCATTGCTTCATCGAGTCTTTCGAAGAAAGCATTATGTTCCTCGACACAACGGTTGTTCATTATATAGTAACATATTGGCCTATGCTTAGTCATTTCTTCCTCAGTAGTTTCCTCAGATTCTTCGATCTCTGTGGCTTGGGCATATTCTACTAGCAGTATGGAGACCATGTTATAGTTGATGTCTAAAAAGGGTTCCAACCCTGTGTCGAATTTATCTATCAATATGTCGTCATTTATCGTTAGTTGTTCCAACTTGTCTTCAGACTCTTCCTTTCAAGCATGAAAAAGCTTTCTCCCTACTGGATTTTTCTCTTCGCCTCTATCCTTCTTTGGAGGTTGGTTGGTGTTAGACTCCGCCATCGCTTTCTAGTTAGCTTCTCTTTCTGATTTCCTTCTCCTCTGTTGCCTTCGCCACTGAGACCTAGACATGGAATTCTTGCCCTTGTAATTCTCAGATCCATAGGTTTGTTGTCTTAACACTTGGAATTCCTTTCGATAGGATATTGAGGAGCCTCGACCCACTTCAAAACTATGCCATTTCTCTTGGCCTTACTCTCTTTTCTCAGCAGGCTTCACCCACCTTCCCATGGCAACGTCAACCGTTGGTTTGAAGGTAGATGACTTGTTAGCCTGAAGGCTTGGACCTCATTGTTGTTGCCTTTGAGGGACTCCTCTTTTGTTGAAGGTGTAGTGATTGTGGGTATCTTTCCAGTTTCTTCTACGATTAGCCACTCAAACTCTCTTTATGTTCTCCACAACCTTTTCGTCAAAGATAGAACTGCACCTAGGGTACAACATCACTTCAAGCTTCTTTTGTTGGCAATGATGGAGGAACTCGACTAAGCTTTCGTCATCCTTTGAGTAAGCCACTTTTACTTTCTCTTCACTTCGCTGGGTGCTTTCCTCGCCAGTCTCCATCTTAGTATCTTTGCTCACCTCGACCATGTTAACTTCCAAGTTGGTGCCATCAGTGATCTTCTACTCTTGCAATTTGACTCTAAGGCCCTCAGTAGCCTCAGTTATGTTGGTTTCTTGATTGAAACCCTCAGTGGTTTCCATCACAGTAGTATTCTTGTCATGACCTTCAGACACTTTGCCCATGTCAACAATGGCAGGATCAGTGTAATGGGCATCCTCCACATGCAGAGGGTCTGAATCTATCTTCATCTGAGACTTAGCTTTATCCCCAAACTTCAGTCTCCCATCCTTAATTACGCTCTGCACAAGATCCCTAAAAAGAAAACATTGTGAGGTTTTATGGCCCAAAAAATTGTGATATTTACAAAAAACCTCTTTTCTTTTGTTGTTTAAATGGAGGCATTTTCGTGCCATAAGGCACTATCATTTGGTCATCTTTGAGTAGAAATTCAAAAAAATTGTCACATTTGGTATCGTCGAAAGTATATGTTTTCTTAGGGAATTTGTCTCTCTTTTCTGGTTCGACCGTATTCTTCCCATTCGAAGGTAAGTACCTTGCATGAATAGGGTGGCCCTTGTTTTTCGTTCGGCCAGGTCGATTTCGCTTTTGTCGAAACTTAAAGGATCACTATATGTCTCTTGATCATCTTTATCTAATTTGACGTATGCTACCCTTTGTCTCCTATTATTCTTACTTGCTCTAGCTTTTTCAGCCTTCAGGCGCTCTACCTGTCATACTTTGTTAACCAACTGGGCCATATCCCTCAAGTATTGGGTATCTAATTTCTTCCTGATGGAATAATCTAAACCACCAGCGGCCATTTCGACTAACTCGTGCTCAGGCACTTGTGTGAAATACCTTGACTTCAGCAAACAGAATCTATTGAGATAATTATCTATTGGCTCAATAAATTTGCGCTTAATACTAGCCGATTCTTTTAGACTAATCTTCAATTGTCCCATGTAAAAAATTTCATGAAACAATCTTTCTAGATGAGTCCAATCATGAATCGAGTTCGTCGAAAGCATAATGATCCAAGTAAAGGCATTCTTTAGTGAGAGAACTGGGGAAATATTGTATTCTCATATTTTCATTATTGGTGATGTTCCTTGCCTCTGTTAGATACCTTTCCACATGTTCGACGGAAGATTCACTAGTGTCTCCAGAAAATTTCGTGAATTTTGGGACCTTTAATCCTTAGGCAATTTGATCTGCAAAATGTACTCCAATAATAGGGAGATATAGTTTGGCCTATGGAGGCTAATGTTTACCCCACTTCGCACCATAATCCTCTCGACCATGGAAGCCAAGTTGTTATCTCCTGCCATATCATCGTGTCGAACTCAATGTATGAATTCGTCTGCGTCTTGATTCATGTTAACCATTACCACCCTTGGTTCCATTTCCCTAGGGACATATTGTTTGATCCTAGGAGGTTCGACTCCAACCCCCTAATTTTCCATGTCTGCACGGGGTGTATTTCTATGGGCTTGGTTAATGGTAGGGTCCTCCTCAAGGATTGCTCCCTGGTTTTTGACTACCCATTCCCTTCGAAGTTGTCGAGGCGCTTGTAGAACCCCCAAAAAGTCTGCAATTTGCAGCATCTGCATTGCCATTTGTTGGTTTGTTTAGGTGGTGTTTAGAATCAAAGGATTGAATATTGTGCCCATTTGTTGGGAAAGCATATGTGTCATCTCATGGTTACTTTCATCCATTTTCTGCCTTAAAACTGTTGTAGAGTTTGTAATAAAATTAGGCATTTGTTGGGAAGAAAATTTCACACCTGGGGGGTGGTTGATTCGACCCATATTATTAACAGCCTACCTAGACCCTTGTAAAGGCGAGAACATGTTCATTAATGGGTCAATGAACATTGACAACACATTGTGCAATTTTTTCATCATCTAAGTTGGCATGCCATATGGTTGTTCGCGGTCGTTCAAAGGTACTGTAAATCCAGGCACATAGGGCCAGAATATACTAGTTTCTACTGGATGAGGGGTCACCTGTTGAACCTACGTCCTCACAAGAGATAAAATTGGTCCACTTTGAGTGCTCGAAGGTATGGTCATCGTACTCTCCATGGATGGAATTGCTTCAAACATAGATGTTGCGGCTGTAGTCTCCCATGTCGACCGAGGGGGTTATTCTCCATTGTTATTTGGAGGATTCGTTATACTTCTTACTTATCTTCTTTTTGGTATTGCTTCATTATTTTTGGCTACTTTACCACTTCTTAATCTCATGCAACGAAGTTAGAGAAACTATAAATGAAGAACTTTTAAATACTTCAAGAGATTTAAGCACTGGTCCTATCGGGTGTGCCAATTTGTTTACATCGAAATTGGTAAGTAAGCGTTAGTCTTCCAAATTCTATATTTTTGGTTACTCGCAGGATTGACTAAATTGATCCTAGGACATGTGCTTTAATTCTCTTCATGTTTTATCACTTATGAACATTTCGACAATGCTCTTTTCGTTGAAAACAATGTTGACGTTTTTAAAGAAACGCAAAAATGTAAATGGTAATGTAAATAAATTCAAAGTAAATTTACAAAGAAAGTAAATAACAGAATTTTAAATAATTTGATACAAAAGTATAAAAATGGTGATCACATGTATATTGCACTCAAGAACTCATTTCTCAATAACAAAGATACTCTGAGTAATATGTGAGTTTTTGTACAAAATGGAACACCCTTGTTGTAATATAAGAGACTAAGAGACATTTGAATAAACCGCGTGTTTTGAAACGCACTACGGAGACTTTATTATATATAGAGAGATTACAACTAATTACATGATATAGTCGATGTGGGACTATTCGGTATACAAATATTCTTAACACTATATTTACAAATATCAACACTCCCCCTCAAGCTTGAGCATATAAGTCAAATTCACCAAGCTTGTTACATATATAATTAGTTTTTGGGGTTTCACAGGGATTTCGTAAACACGTCTGCCAATTGATCATTAGAGTTGACAAAGTTTATGACGATGTCACCTGATTCGATTTTCTCTCTAAGAAAGTGACAGTCTATCTCAATATGTTTGGTCATCTCATGGAAGATTGGATTTGAAGCAATGTTCAATGCAACTTGATTATCACAAATAAGTGTCATTGGTCTTGCTTCTTCAATTTGAAGTTCCTTAAGCAATTATTTTAACCAAATAAGTTCTCATGTTTCCATTGCCATGGCCCTATACTCTGCCTCGATGCTTGATCTTGCAACTACATTTTGTTTCTTACTTTTCCAAGATATAAGGTTTCCTCCAACAAGTACATAATACCCAGAGGTGGATCGTCTATTAATGAGTGACCCTGCCCAATCAGCATTGGAGTATCCAACTATCTGAGTATGCCCTTTATTTTCATACACTAGACCTTTTCCTGGAGAACATTTGATGTATCTTAGAATCCGGATAACATTATCCATATGTTCATGACAATGAGAGTTTAAGAACTGACTTACCACACTAACTGCAAAAGAAATGTCTAGACGAGTGAATGTGAGATAATTCAACTTTCCAACCAATCTTATATACCTTCCTGAATCAAATAGAGGCTCCCCTGATTGGGTAGTAGTTTGACACTTGGATCTATAGGAGTATCAGTCGGTTTATTATTCAACAAACATGTTTCTTCCAAAATATCCATAGCATATTTCCGCTGAGAAATCACCAAACCATCTTTAGATTGGGCTACCTCAATACCCAAGAAATAATGAATTTTACCAAGATCTTTTGTCTGAAATTGATTCGAGAGATGTTGCTTTAATTGGAGTATAATATGCTGATCACTACCAGTTATGACAATATCATATACATACACAATAAGATAAATACACCCTTGGGATGAGTGATGATAAAAAGTAGAAGGTCAACTTCACTACGGACCATACCAAACAGTTGTACTACAGTGTTGAATCTGCCGAACCAAACTCTCGGAGATTGCTTAAGACCATAAAGAGACATGTGTAACCTACACACCATATTCAATGACTCCCCCTGAGAAAAAAATCTAGGTGGTTGCTCCATATATATTTCCTCTTCAAGATCACCATGTAAAAAAGCATTTTTGATGTCAAGTTGATGAAGAGGCCAATGTCGAATGGCTGCAATGTCTAGAAGAAGTCTTACATATGCCATCTTGGCTACAGGCGAGAAGGTATCACTATAATCCAATCCAAAAATCTGAGTGTATCCTTTGGATACCAAGCGAGCTTTAAATCGATCAATCTTACCATCTAGACCAACCTTCACTATATAAAGCAAACGACAACCTACTAAAGATTTCTCATAGGGTAGAGGAACCAGTTCCCATGTACCACTGTTTTGAAGATCACATATTTCATCAATCATTACTTGCCTACACTCAGGGTAAGATAATGCTTCACTTGGAGTTTTAGGAATAGAAACAGAAGACAAAGAAGTATACTGCAAAGGGGAAAGACGATGATAACATAAATCAATATAATATGGAGAAGGATTTTGTGTTTGACATATACCTCTTCGAAGGGCAATCATAAGATCGGACTCAGGTTATAGGATCAGATCCGATGATGGAGGAGGCGACGGAGGAGAGTCTGCAATGACCTCAGGAACAAGTATGACCTCAGGGACAAGGACATGGACGATAGGAGTTGGGTGACGATGTTGATATGTTTGAAGTGGTCGATAAGTGGGGGGGGGGGTCAGGAGCCCTGGACTGATGGGGGATAATGGTAGGTGGGACATTAATAACTGTCGGGAAAGGTGTGGGAGTACTTTCTTGAATGGGTTCTGAAGTTACGTGACTGGACTCAAAATATGGAACCAACTCAACCAAGGTAACATCGGCCGATATTAGGTATCTTTGTAGAGTATGTGAATAACAATGATAACCTTATTGGGATTGATGATAACCAAGAAAGACACACTTTAGTGATCGAGCTGATAGTTTATCAAGACCAGAAGAGAGATTGTGTATAAAACATGTGGACCCGAAGACTCGGGGAGGAATTGGGTGAAGTGGGGACTTGGGAAAAAGGATTGAATGAGGGATTTTATTGTTAAGGACAGATGAGTGCATGTGATTTATAAGGTAACATGCCGTTAGCACAGCATCCCCCCAAAACCGAAGTGGAACATTACCATCAAGAAGTAGGGCCTGAGTGGTTTCTACAAGATGCCGATTTTTGTGTTCATCTACCCCGTTTTGTTGAGGTGTGTGAGGGAAAGATGTTTGATGGAGAATACTATTGCGTGACATAAAATTCTGAAATTGTTGGGATAAATATTCACAGGCATTGTCACTTCTTAAGGTACGGATAGACACAACGAATTGAGTTCTTATTTTTGGATAGAATTATTCAAAAATAGAAAATAATTCAGATCTATTCTACATTAAAAATAATCACGTGCAACATGAAAAATCAACAATAAAGGTGACAAAATACCTAGACTCAAGAGTAGAGACATTACATGATGGACCCCAAACATCGGTGTGAACGAAAGCAAAAGGGACGAAGCTCGTTTATTGACTCGATTGGGAAACTAACCACGAGTGTGTTTCCCTAGCTGACACGACTCATAATGTAAATTAGATACCTTCGATAAATTTGGCACCAACTTATGTAGTTTGGAAAGACTGGGATGACATAACTGAGCATGGATAGTGAGTGGAGAGTCTTTGGATGAGCATGTTTGAGATGACATTGAGAGGTAATAAAGGCCTTGAGACTCACATTCGACATCAATCATCTGTTCCGAACTCCGATCCTACAGGGTAACTATATTGTTAGTAAAGGTGACACTACAATCAAGAGAACGAGTTAAATGACTGACTGAAAGTAAATTAAATAGACAATTAGGTACATAGAGGACAGAAGTAACAGAGAGAGAAGGTAGAATTTGAACAGTACCAATCCATTCGGATCGGGTTTGAGAACCATTGGCAGAAGTTATAGTAGGTAAGAAACCGGATGTAGAGAGGGAAGAGAATTTTTTTTTATTACTGGTAACATGATCAGATACACCAGAATCAAGGACCCAAGGTTCAAGAGAAGATGATTGAGAGAGACAAGCAGATGAATTACCAGCGTGTGCTACCGAAGCAGTAGAATCTAAGTTCTGATAACTCTGATACCACTTGAGGAAATCATCGTAGTTTTACATAAAGTTATGAGGAGTAGCCATGAGTATCAGATCTGAAACAGTTGCCCTATGGAGAATGGAGCGGTGGGAAAATTTTTGGGATCAGCCATCATACGTGTTGTCACGTGCGAAGGTTTCTGCCGGTTAAAAGTGAGGAACACCTGGATCGAAAGAGGCGCTTCTGCTGGTAGGTTACCGGAGAATTTTGAAAAGTGAGAGGCAAACCGGAGTGATGACACGGTTTGAAAAAAAAATCCACCGGAAGACAGTGGGTTAACTGGGTAAAGCAAGATAAAGAAAGAATTGCCTCTTAGCAGGCTCTAGATACCATGTTGAAATACAAGAGACTAAGAGACATTTGAATAAACTGTGTGTTTTGAAAAGAAATACAAAGACATTATTATATAGAGAAATATTACAACTAATTACATGATATAGTCGATGTGGGACTATTTGATATACAAATATTCTTAACACTATATTTACAAATATCAACGACCCTAATCATTACTAAGATCCCTATTTATAATAAATTGAAAATAATAGTAACGAACAATCTCTTTTCCAAAAGATGACACATTCTCGCTCCCATGGACTTCGCTACTCACTGCTTTCCACGTGTCTTCTCAAGAAACAGATAAGGCCAAAAAATGGTTCTGAGCCTTAATTTAAATCACACCCGTCGAGTGTAACTCCAAACAAACACTTTCATCGGAAAGTGAATCTGAATCCAAGAATATTTCTAAGTCCCAGACCAAACCTTCTTCAAAAAAAGTCTTCTTTGATTATGCCTTCTCAACTCTTCATCGAAAATAATGTATTCTTTTGCAACGTCAAAATTCTAGCTAACATCTGGCTCCTTGCACTCAAAGCATATAACCTCTTTACTAGAACCTAGCTTCTTTTGTCCAGACGAAGAATCAGAATGACCAGCAGTAATTCTAGCTCCTCTGAACTTCCCTTGCCCATTATGCATGTGTCTCCAGAGTATGTTGATCTTTTTGGAGATTAAAGACAACTTATCATCATCTTCTGAGTTTTCATCAGAATCTTTTGATTCTTACTCAACTTGATAAGCCATTGTCTTCTCATGCTTAGACTTCAAAGCAACATATTTACCTTGCTTATGAGGTTCATCTTCTTCTAGTTCTATATCATGGCTTATTAAAGAACTAATAAGTTCTTCAAGAATAATGTTGCTGAATTCTTTTGCCAACTTCAAGGTAGTTACCATAGGCCTCCATTTTTGGGGGAGACTTCTGACAATTTTCTTGACATGATCAGCAATAGAGTATCCTTTGTCCAGAACTTTCAGTTCTACAATAAGCATCTGAAATCTTGAGAACATAGTCTCAACGGTTTCATCATCTTCCATTCTGAATGCCTCGTACTTCTAGATTAAGGCCAAAACCTTTGTCTCATTTGCTTGAGCATTCCCATCATGAGTCATCCTCATAGAGTTAAATATGGACTTGGCAGAACCTTTGTTTGTTATCTTCTCATACTAAGTATAAGAGATAGCATTTAGCAATATAATTCTATACATATGATGATTTTTGAAATCCTTCTTTTGTTGATCAGTCATAGCACGTCTTGCTGTATTGTTTCTTTCAGCATTAACTGGGTAAACATAGTCATCGACTACAAGATCTCAGAGATCAACATCATAACTAATAAAGAGACTTTCTATTTTATCTTTCCAGTAATCAAACTTCTCACCATCAAAGACTGGTGGTTTAACACTATAGTGATCTCTCTCATTGTTGTTAATAGTGTTAGCACCGTTAGCAACAACCATTGTTTCTCACACACAAATTAGATCGGTACTGAACACAGTAAAGTGTTGATAAAACTTTTATCACAATCAGAATCGGGGCTCTGATGCCAATTGAAGGTGTGAAAAATACAACAAAGGGGGGAGGGGGGGATGAATTGGGTTTTAAAAACAAAAGTTTTTTACCAACTCAAAAACACCACACAATACTAAGAACAAAGAGATAAAAACACAAGTATTTTTGTCCGGGTTCGCTTGAAACTCAAAGCTACTTCAGTCCAGCCGCCAATGTGATTTCGCCTTATGCACAAGGATTTAATCCACTATAATAAACTAATGAAAAAAGTTACAAATAAAAAAACTTCTTTGTCTTCTCAAGGATCCGAATATACACTAGTCTCCTTAAGGAAAATCACAAAGAACAACTTTCTTTGTCTTCTCAAGGATCCGACTAAAACCCAGTCTCCTCAAGGAAATACAAATAAAAAGTTTGAATAAGATTTTGTGTGTTTCAAGTTACTTCTACACAAGAAGATTTTACACAAATGAAATACAAACACTTAAAGAAAGACTATGTACACAATTGATAGACTTTCACGAAGAAACAGACTTGTCAAATTGTTGTAGCGCTTCAGCTTTTACTTCAAGTCTCTAAGTCCTTTTTATATAGCATAAAAAGGAGACCTTTGGAGGGGAAATGGGGATACAAAATAGCGCGGTTGTCCATTGTTGGATTTGTGAAATAAGTGATTGAACATAGTCTTTCGCCCATAATTTCAGTAACATGTGTGATGTATAGTATTGTCCTTTGGCCACGATATCAGGTAGTGGAAGGAATATTTGATTTGTATTATGTACTATTTGATCACGTATCCCTTTTGATCTTATCTTCAAAATCATTGGCTTATGATGAAAGTTGATGAAGCGTGAAATGAAGAAACATACAGTTGGATTCAGAAACTTCAAAATCTTCAGTTAGAACCTTGACAATGTTAGCAGTCTGGCTTAAGATGTTCAGTATCTTCATAATCTTCAGACTCTTTGATCAGAACCTTGATAACCTCAACGTCTGGCTTGAGATCTTCATAATCTTCAGCTAAGTAACAAAACTTTAGAAGCTTGTCATTCTTCATAAGCTTGATGATCAGAGTCACGTCCAGAAGTAGAAACAGAGAGAACGTTGTAACAACAACATAGTGCCTCTTCAGAAACTTCTCAGGAGTGAATTAGCATAGAAGTAGAAAGAACATTGCAGCAGTAACTTAGCATCTTTCAGAACTTCTCATGATTAACACATAAGCGGAGTTTAGAACACAATATTCAAAAATTGATGACGTTGCACGTCATATACTTAGAATTGAAACTGGTTGTTAAAGCTACACAATAAGAAACTATTAGGGTACCAAAATTGTTCTCACACAAATATAATATTGTTATCATCAAAACTCAAGGTATAGATGTAGAACCAAATCTTGTTCTAACAGAGGTTTGGTGAATGTTGTATTCAAAAGTAACTCAAACATTACAATTAATATCATACAAAGTTATTCCAATGATACATCCACGTTTGGATGAATCATTAGAAATATTAAGAACCTTTTTTTTTGTTATTAATTTCAAATGTGGTCAAGTTTATCTAGAGACAAGCAAATTTGGTTGTTCATACTCTTGCAAGGGTAGCCAATTCTTGGGCTAGTCATCGATATTTTAAAATGTTCTCTTATTTGGATTGATTTTGTTCTAGTTAATCAAATAATTTAAGTTTTTTCTTGTAAAACAAACAAATTTGGATAGAAAAATGATAAATGTGTCAATTATTAAAATACTTAAAAGTTTAATTAGAATAAAAAAATTAGATGTCTGACATTTTACAATTATAAAACTTAAAAGGATTGAGCGATGCATTTGGCCTTATTTTTAATACTAACTTTTTTTAGTCAATACTAACTTTTGGTTACAATAATATGAAGAATTAGTTATTGACCGAATGATTTCAAACACAAGAAGAATGTGAATTGTGATATATAAAAATCATAAATAATTTATTAAAAATCATAATTTTGAAAACATTTATATTAGTATATAAAAATAAGTAGAGAGATAGCAGCATAAATAAAATAAATACCGGAAAATAAAGAGAGAAGTGATAGAGAGATTATAGTACAAAGTTATACAGGTTCGACATAACCACTTAACATGTTCTTGTTTTTAAGAGTTTTTTTTAGAGTTTCACTAAAATCAAACTTGAGATTTTACAAAATCATCCTAAACAACCTTCAACAATACTTGGAGCTTTTACACATGATCAATCCCCAAACCTTCTAACAACAAATATATCTTTTACACAGGCTTAACTCAAGAACCTTCACTCAAGTTTTTTTCCAGGTTTAGCTTGCAACCTTCAAATCCTTTAATACGATATTTCACAAGAGAATCACACTCCTAAATAAAAGATGGAGTAGAAAAACTGATTTCAGAAAGAAAGAGAGTAGAAAAATAGTAGATAATTTTCTATACAAAAATCAGGTGTAAACTAAAATGAAGAGAAGCCTCATTTACAAAAAAAAATATTTGGCTAAAAAACAAAATGATCCATGAGCCATGTAAATTATTTAATCAAATAAAATATATTTTAATCGATTAAGTTACTTCAAAAAAACCCTAATTCAGAGAAGGAAACCCTAAATCGACTATTTATTTTAATTAATTAATGACTTTTCTAATTAATTGGAATGTATTTCTCATTGTGTGTGTTATGTGTGTGTGTGTGTGTGTGTGTGTATGTGTATGTGTGTTTCTGTTGGTGTGTGTGGGGGGGGGGGGGGGTGTGGGTGGTGTGTGTATGTTTATGTGTGTGTGTGTGTGTGTATGTGTGTTTGTGTGCGTGTGTGCATGTTGTTTTAATACCTTAATACTTTATATTATCCTTTTACAATTTAAACTGGTCAAACTTAGACGCTAAGCGCATGACTATGAGAGCTTTCACACTTTCTCACTTTCATAATTCACGTTCCTCCGCTTGATTCTATGTTGATTAGCACTTCAACTAGAGCTTTGAATCATTCGACTTATAAAGCTTAAGATATCTTCTTCTTGATCAAATGTCATTATCAAGAATTAAGGGACAATTAATATCAACACCAAAAGTCTATTGACTAATTAAGTTATCATCTTTAATATCTGCTTGACAATTATCATCAACTATCATCATCTAAACCAACTGAGGATATACATGCACAACATATAGATCCACATTTGTACTACATATTAGTTTCATTGTGTAATGGAAACGACGTTGAATTTAAGTGGAACGGATTGAGATGTTAAATGGATAATAAGAGTAAGGTCTATAGTTTGATCTCCGTAGAAAATAATTCTCATCTCTGAATAGTGGCAGAATCTCGTATAATTTTATGGAAGAGTCAAAATATAATTTATTTATTTTTAACTCTTCCATAAAATTATCATATCTTCCACGTGGATAATAAGAGTAAGGTCTATAGTTTGATCTCCATGAAAAATAAGTTTCATCTCTAAACAGTGGCAGAGTCTCATATAATTTTATGGAAGAGTTTCATATAACTTTCATATAATTTAAACTATTTATAATATAAATAGATTTTTCAAGTCAAAATAATATTTGGGGGATGATTCATATATGTTAGAACTCTTTAGGAAAAGCTATGTGATACATTATGTTTCTATCTTATTCAAGAGATTGATATATATAGTTATGCATAGAGGATAGTCAATTTACAATAAAAAATTCTAACAAAATGTTACTAGAGTTACTATTGTTGTGTACAAGTGTTGGTTGGAAGTCTCACATTGCTTAGAAAAGTGGAGGTTGAGCACTTTATAAGTGAGATGATTCATACACCTATCACCTTAAGGTTTTAGATGAATATGTGGTGTCTCTCTCACTTGTATGTTTCTTTTGACCCAATGTGGATACTCTTCAGGATGATCCAACAATGGTATCAAAGTCGATGGTTCAATTAAGGGGCTGACTCCTTGTATCGAAAGTCTTCCTGAGAATGTGGTGGTCAGGAGACATGTTTTGTTGTAGTGCCTGCAACGGCGGTACAAGTGTATGTGGATGAAAGAACTCTCACTTAAGGAGAAGCATAATGGATGGACTCACACTTGAGGAGAAAATTATTGTGTACAAGTGTGAGTTGGAAGTCCCACATTGCTTAGAAATATGGAGGTTGAGCACTTTATAAGTGAGAGAATCCATACACATATCACCTTAAGATTTTTGATGAATATGTGGTGTCTCTCTCACTTGTGTGTTGCTTTTAACTCAATATAGATACTCTTCATGATTATCCATCAACTATCAGATCTTCCACGTGTGTTTGTGTTTTGAGTAAAAGGACAAAATAGCCTTACATATTCAACGTGGCTTTCTTCTATGATCATATATGGCTCAAATTAGTCCATTTTAATAATGGAGTCGATTCTTTTTTTATTGCATACAGTGGATCTTTATCAACATGAACAAAACATGAATTAGAGATAATCTAACTTCATGAAAATCTAAATTCATGGTGAGATTTTAATTGTAGATAGATGAAAGGCTAGATAAATAATGTTAAAACTTATGATTCTTTTCATGATGAGACAGTGAACATGTACATAAATTTGGATATTATATAGAAGAAGAATATCATTCACTTTAAAAGAGAGATGTTTATTAAAGAGTAAATATATAACCTAAAATTTATTATCATTAAATTTTAGGTAAATATACGCTCATTATACATTTGTCACACTTAAATTATAACTAAATATATCTATATGTTTTGTCACGATTAAGAGTGTCAAAACGAGTCTAATCTATTGGACATATCTATTTTAAATTTTTAAACTCACACTCTCTAATATATTTGTCTCGCATGTCTTATATCTTACCGACATTAACATAAATTTTTATAATTTTTAATTTAAAAAAAGATAGCGTCCGTGGATCCGCTACTCCCACCCTCAATTTTTTATGACACGGACCGAAATTTTAAACTCATGCTCTATATAATGCCTCCTTTGCTCCGCCTCAATTTTTTAAAAAACTTTTGCATAATAGATTTTAACGGGAGGGATATCCATTTACCAACACCATTGAGTTATGAATAAATTAAGATTTGTACACATGTAGTGGAAGTGTTATTCTACACATGTCCTGTCCCTTGGTAACACAAAGGGTTACTTTAAATTTTACGGTTTAAGTTTACACCATCCCCCGCATTTCGTACCAACCGGGTCAACACACCTTTGGAAACAGTAGTGCACAAGTTTGGGATCACGTGAACGAATAAGATTAACCACACGCGTCGTCTTCTTGCAACTTTTTTTCTCGCCATCGTTTATATTTTTAGTCAAACAAAAAATGTAAGATCGTGTTCATGAGGGGCAAGCAAGCAAGAAGGATTAGCCAATCAAAATCTCCAGAGTGGAATCTTTGCATAATGCCTAGGTCCCAACCGACGTTGACATATCACAACGTGGCTGGCTTATAATGGGGATCATCACATGTGTTGTGTTGTGCACTACTCACCAAATATGAAAGTGATTGTCAAGTTCTACATCACCATTAACTTTGTTACATTTCTTTAAGGAAACTAAACTATCCAGGTGTTTGTTTTTTTATTCATACCAATATTATTTGATTTATTTCTGTAACAAATAATTAAATAACAACTTAATTGAAATTTGTGTATTTAAAAAACTTACTTAGTCAAAATTGGTTGAGACATATTCTTGACACTTTCGTGGCCCTTTTCAAAGTAGTTTCTTATTGGGGAGAGACACTTGTGACAACGCAATTGAGCTTCGAGAGGTTTTCATTCTAGGAAGAAATTAAAGAAGAAAAATGGTGAGGTGAGTTATAAAATAGATGTGGAGAAAACTTATGATCATGAAATGCAGAGTCTCCTAGAATTATGTCTTGTTGTGGACTTTGGTTTTCATGCCTTAATTACTAAATTCATAATGTATTGGGTTGCGTCTTCTGCCTTAGCTTTGATTTAAAATGGTAATTGAAGCAATCTTTTTTCCACCTGATAGAGGGTTACAGCAAGATGATTTTCTCTCTAATTACATGTTTGTTATGTTTACGGGGATGAATAGTGTTCATTGAAAACGATGTCCAATTAAAAAACAGTCATAAAAAAATTGTTTAAAACAGTTTTAAAAAGACTAAGAAGCATAATAAATAATGTTTTGTTATGATAAAAGACATGGGATCCATTGCTCTGCATAGGTCAAAGATTCGGGATATTCTACTCTGCGTTGGCCAAAAGCCCAATAGCAAGAGACCTACTATTTAGTCTACTCCGCCAGGTCCGAGATATAAATACCTTCGTGAAGGGTTCTAAAGTACACAATCTATAATCTCTACTTTCACTTCTGTCATCTTGAACTCTAAACTAACTTGAGCGTTGGAGTGCTAACCATGCAGGTACCCCCATGAGTCCACCATAGCAAAAATAACAACACTGATTAACGACACCGCATCAACATCGATCTATTTGATTAAAGAAGCATTGTGATCGCAACCTTTGATCCACGATGTCGTATCAACGCAATGCATCAGAAGCTCAATTTCACCATAGTTTCCGCAACCATCACCGTTATTGGCTCTACAACGAAATAGAGGCGCCTTCCTTGGGAATCGACTTCCAACTCCTACGATTTCCATGATTTGGCGTTCGATCCTCAGATCGGGGTTTCGAGGAAATCTATGACGAAGAAATCAAAGTTTCTCGAAGTCAGAATCTCATATTTGTGTTGTTTGGATCCACTGAGCTCCGATCCTACATCGAACAAACAGTTACGTCATTTTCGAGCCATCTTAGAACGGCGTCAACTGGAACTTCAGATCGAGATCCCATCAGAGAACGTCATGGTCGATCGGGGGCATCAACCTCAAGTGTTGGGGAAAGTCTATCGCTGGACGCTTTCAGATTCGCAAGTTCGAAGTCGCTATGGTGTTTGAAGGTGAGAAAAACACAAGAAGGAGGTTGAATTGTGTTGGCTTTTTCTTTCTTTTAAGACTCTTAAGTCAGATTCTAAACATTAGGTTATAAAATTTAAGTTAGTTAGAGATAGGCAACGGATGATGCGATCTAACTGCAAGTGCACATACATATCGCGGTAGTAATAAAAGATATTGATCCCACACAGACTTTGTAGTCAACTAAACTGATATCCACTATTGCTATGTAAATCTAAGGCTAACTAAAAATGGATTTTCGAAAGAAAGTTTAAAAACTTAGATTTGAAAGATTGAATAAAAATGAGACCAGGATATGATTTCCTACGTACCTTGGGACTCAGATGAATTGCGGTACTTTTTTTGGTTTAAAATATTTTTGGAGAAAGAATTAGTTAAAAAACACTAGTCTCACACCGTCGTGTTGTTGACCTGTGTTATATTTCGAAACCGCAAATGTCATGTTGTCTCTCCACACGTATAATTTTGAAAGACTTTTAGAAAACTACTAAGTCCTAATTAATGTCTAAAGGGTTGTCGCTGTATTTAGAAATTAAAGATCCGATTTTTATTGATTGGATACTGGTTTCACACTATCGTGTTGTTGACCCGTATCTAAACATTTTCATTGTCATGCAAAACATTTTGAATATTAAATCTTAAAAACCAGAATCCAAAAAATAATTCAAGATTAAAATTGGTGCCAAACAATTCACTGAGTCCTATCGGAACAACGGTCCTCACATCCCGGACTCTATCACACAAGCTAGACACTTCCTTGCTCATAAACACAAGAGTGAGACTTCCTTGCTCAATCACACAAGCTAGACACTTCCTTGCTCAATCATACAATCTAGAGACTTCATTTCTCACCTACTTTGATACTTTCTTGCTCAAGCATACAAGCTTGAGACTTCCTTGCTCACACACACAAGTATGAGTCTTCCTCGCTCAATCATACAAGCTAGAGACTTCCTTTCTCTAATACTTAGTAAGAGACTTCTAACAATCTACCTAGCAGATAAATGATTCTTGGATGAATACACTTGATATGCAATCAGAGATGTATAAATAATACAAATCAATAAGACTCTTTTAAGACTTAAGAATTTCTAAGATATACAAGGATAAGAAATCTTAAGTCTAACTTATGCTTTTACTTTGACAGAGTAACTTCTCTTTTTGTCAAGCGTTGTTCATGAGCATGTTCAGCATTTTTCTTCAAGTCTTTTAGCTCCTTAAATAAAGGATAGAAATAGTCGCTGAAGATGAAGCATAGTAGAGTATGTTAATAAGCTTCAAATGAGACGTTGGGATGTTTCACCAAACTATCAGGTTAGGTGAAACCTAGTTTGAAAAACCTTTGCTACAAATGGAATTAGCATTTGTATCCCAGCAGACCCTATGAGGAAAATAGAGCTTAGGTTATTACCTGATAAAGTATATTCATAGATGAACAATAACCCATCAGTGTCACCTTGGTCCTTGTACTTTGAATGGCTCGGGTTCTGATCACCACAAGCAGACTTCTCCAAATTTTGTTCTTCAGAGGTTGATTCCTTCAGACTCTGATGTTTGAATGTTGACCTATTTAGGAGATGACTTATTCAGAGTTAGTTCTTCAGCTCCTAGGGTGATATAGGAGACATTTTTCTCATACGAATAAGGTTGATTCCTTCACACAGTTGATATCCGTCAATAAAAACTTGGGGGTGCTATCGGAGACATTTTTCTCGTATGAATACAACACTCAAAAAAACCCGACACATTACACACACAAAATTAGGGGTGCTTCCAGATACACTATAAGCACCCGGCTATAGCAATCAATTTCATACATCGCATTGTGCGCCTTCAGAAGTCAGGGGTAATGTTAGATATGCTTCGAGTGCCCAGCTACATCAATCAATTTCCCATAGTACCTTGTGCTAAGAATTCATGGGATCTGTCGGAGGCATTTTGCACGTCTGACTACAACAACCAATTCCTCAGGGGTGCTATTAGAGACACTTTGCACGTCCGAATACAACATTCAAATAACCCATGTTAAAGAAATGCACGCTTTCATACGTAGGTAGCACACCCCCTTGCTCTGGATCTAGCCAATTTGAGGGCGAGCATGGTGAAGCCTGGAGACGTCGACCTCGATCTAAGCTATATCTTCGAGAGAAGGGACGGTTATCCTCTACCTCTGGCCGAGTAAGATCTTTTGTGACGTAGAGCACAGTTTAAAGCATGGTCTCATCTAATCGGTCTCATGTCCATTGTCTGTAAATATAATTCAAAACACCCCCTTGACTAACTAGACTTATACCTTATCCATGTAAAGATGATTAAGACATAGTCGCGTCTAACTAGTATGGAATGAAATACTTACAGGTACGAAGAAAAGCATAAATGATCGGAACAAATATTATGTTCCACTAGTGTCAATCTAATATACGAACACTTCAAACTGCAAAAAAAATACTTCCTTCAAGCAAGCACAGTCGTGCACTACTACCCCATAATTCTATCAAGGCATCACATACACCTTAACGCAACTTGCTTCCAGGAAAAACCTCAATACACATCTAATAAGGGTCAAACTGTGTTGATTATTTGTATAAATTAGTGGCACTTATTAGCTTAATTCATTGGATTTGCAAGTCAGTCCCTCAACTTTTGTGTAAATATAGAAATATAATTCATCATGCAAATTTTATGAAGTTTAATCAATTTTTACAATTTATTTGTAGTGTCGTTGCATTGGAGGAGCTCTTAAAGTTAAAAAGTAAAATAATAACTTCAACATGCAATTTTGGATCAAAAGCATGCTTGCAGCTGGGGCTAAGCACGGTCATACTGCAACCCGATTTTTCTAGATAGGAGATACCCGCGCTTAGTGCCACTTAAGACGCTTTAATAAGTTTTGGCCTTTAGTCGCGCTAAGAGCAGTCTGATGGGGCTTAGGCGGTATGTGTTTTTGTGTTTGTATAAAAGCCATCTCACTTTATCTTTTTAGGGTGAGACACCAACTTTGGGAACCAAATACACCAAAAACTCAGAGAAACTCAAAAATCATATAATCGGAGTTGGATATGCATCAATACTCGAGAAATCATTATTGATGCTCATTCATCTCTTCTCTTTTCTTGTGAATCAAGCTACCATGACGATGTGTATCCAAATCCTTTGTGTCCATATTAGATGTAATTAACCATACTCATATGTATTTCTTTTGATCCTTCTTATATGAACTAGTTATGAATCAATATAGATATATCTTTGTTTACATGTTTTCTTTTATGGTTTGAACTATTATTGAGAAATACCTTTCAAACCTTGACCTAAGATCATCATTTATCAAAGACCAAAGTCTAGACATATTTTTGGGGTTTGTTATTCACTAGTATCAAATCTTAATGTTATTGTATTTCTTAATCAGTTGAGAGATCATCGATTAAACAATACGGTAAATTTCACATTACCGGTTAGACATAAGTGGTGTTGAACAGTGATACGTGATTATAATGATTGATAATGATGTTCATATACTAGATTGGTTGAAAACATATGAAAAAGGTTAATGAAATCGAATCCTGACATGTTTCTTTATTCGTTAATTTCCGTATTATTTACCATTGTTACATTTTATAGCAATTATGTTTTTTCATAATCGAAACCCTTTTAAACATATCCTTACAACAATATTAATTGTGGAACGGGGGTGATATCACACTAATCCATGTGGAGATGATACAAAAATAATTACCATATCTAAGAGATTTCAACAACATCTTCACAAAAGACTTAAGGTCATTTACACTTTAAGCAACTACTATTTATCGCTTTCTACAACAAACAATTATGCAAATTCCATGATTCTAAAGCAATCCCTAGCTATCCTCATATCCAAACTCTCCTCGGATCCCAGGTAAACAATTAAGACGGTAAAAAAGGAACAACATCATACCAAAAAGCACAAACATGCAAAGGTAAAAACTGAAATACATATGTGAAAATATTGTTTGCAAACCGAGGCACAAAGGCCCGACCAATATTACATGAGAAAATAAAAAGGAAAATAACAAAACTCCACTTAGACATCGGCACACGACTCTTCATATCCAGGACCACCTTCGGCATCCTTCTTAGAAAAATATGCCAAAGGGTATATCTGGTCAGTAGTGATAGTGAGGTCAGGACAAAACAACATATCATGTTCCAACATCTCATCCTGAACCCTGTGCACGACCTCTACTGCCCATTAAAGAAATTACCAAGATTCTTGCTGAGCAACAACCACCTCCTCCTCGAGAGCCTTCAAATCATTGACCCATTCATATTACTTATGTCTAAGAGCTTCTTGATCCGCTTCAAACTCCCGACAAGCTTCAACTACATTTTGAGAAACCTACTTGCAACGCTTCTCCTCGTCAGCAAGGGAGGCCTTCAACCTTTCTATCCGAGCAGCCAAAATGGATGGTCAACCATACTGATCTGCCTCTTTCCACAAAGAGCTAAAACATCAACATTTTCTCGAAGCTTGGCCAATTCCTTCTCAGCATCAAGATTTTGCCGCTCAAGGACTTCACACATATCCCCTAACTCCTCTTGTTCCCTTAAAAGCTCGTCAGAACCCAGAACGTGATCCTAGCCAGTAGCTACAATAGAAAAAAGGGACTCGGCCTTGAATAAACTACGAGAAGCATTTGGAAAAAAGACTATGTCTGTCAGACACGGATAAACTCCAAAAGAAATCCAAGTCTTCAGCAACCACGACAGCAACAAACTCTTTCGGAGTGCTAGGTACCCAGGAGGTAGAATAGCAAGAAGTTGGAAGATTTAAGTCAAAGCATCCTGCTCGCCACCCTCCGCCAAGCGAGCCTATTTGGGAGAACCTCCTTCAACAGGAGTGGACATAGTATCACCCTAACCCTCTTGGTTAGGTAAAGAGAAGGTGGAGGTCCCCAAGCAGATAAATGAGTTGCGGTAGTAACCGACTAACCCATTTCAGAAGTCAGAACTATGACTATAGTTTTGACTACACCTAGGGAAATCACCATAATAGGAATTCGAGCTTCCGGAACAGAAGTTAAAGCAATGAAAGGTGTCGTCGGCACCGAGATGAACAAGCTAACAGTAAGGTTCTGATCATTCGTGAGTGCCAGAGTTTTCTGCAACTGACTCAACTGATTCATGTTATTTGCTAAAGCACAATTTACACGGTTAAAAAAAAGGGCACTTTGATCCCCATCCTCACCAAAGAGTTTATGTCTCTCAGAATGTTCAGAGGCACTAATGATCACCTAGGTATCTATTCATCTTTTCTTTTTCTCAAAAGAAAGTACTTCATCGAGACCAAACCCTTCTTCATATCTGAATCCTTAATACCATACATATAAATCCTTTTTCATTTTTGCTTCCTCGAAACACAGAGGGGTTGGCCCGAAATGATAGGAAGGGATTGAAGGAGAAGAGCGATCCAAAATGCAGCGGAATTTAAAATTTCTCCTTTAGTGATCCTTACGAATGGGCATGATCAGCGATAGAATCGTTACCTCTTGTGGCGATTGTAACCTTTGATGCAGATCTACGGAGCGATCACGAATGTTGAACGATGACAACGCCTCTACTCAGTCTACACGAATGAATTCCTTCAATCTCAGTGCTAGCTGCTACAAATGAAGGCTTTGAGTGTGAGAGAGAGAGAGAGAGAGAGAAACGAAATTGCAACTGCACTAATGCTTCTACACAAGGGTTTTATTTATAGAACCACTTGTGTGGGCTGCAAGCTAAAAAGCCCACTCAAGTGTATGTGGCCCATATCTTATAATATACCAAAATCACTTAAGCGCGTGGTACCTTACCATATTTCGTATTCTACTTAAGTACACTGTACCTTACGATGTTCTATAATTCACTTAAGTGCACCATATCTTACGGTGTTCCTTAGTTACTCTATCTCTCATCAATCCGTCCTTTTGTGTGTGACCCTGTAGGTTTTCGCGGTATTGGCAATTATTTTAAATCGTGTATTTAACATAATAAACAGTGAGCGGTATCTAGCAACACATCACTGCTACCCAAGACACGAAAATTTCATGTGATCTGACAAATCCTTCTGTGATAATACTTATGTGTACAATTACCCTTTTGCCCTTATGTCTATATTGAACACAAGGCATAGACCGTGTCATCCTTGTCCAGTTCAACATTGGGCCCATAGACATTTATCCTGTTACGCAGGATGGGCAAATTCCATCTAGGTCACTCATGTCCCTTAGCATGCTTCGTGGAGTACCCATCAACTATCTTTATGGTCATCCAGTTACGGAGTATATTTGATCAGCAATAAGGCACTCGACTCTACATCTAGGGTCCATAGTGGTTTCAGGTCGAAGGGTGGTATACACCATTATCACCATGAGAATAACTTATGACACTTTGCATAACATTCTATATAGTATTCTCATAACGGGTCAATCCAGTATAAATCGTACTCTTAATATTCATACTTATGTTTAAGACTTGATAACTCCTTATCCATGATCCATGAGATGTGATCATCAGTCTATATACATAATAGTCTTAATGCTTTAATGTTATCCCACTTCACAATAAAGCTCGACTATGGATACTTTAAGAATAGTGTCCTTATGTTTAATGGGATCTCATGATTAAGTCATACTTGATACATTAAACGGACTATCTATTCTAGGGACTTTATTATACAAACATAATAAAGAAAAAGCCTTTTATTATTAATAAATAATTCGATACAAGTACCAAAAGTATTGGCCTCTAGGGCTTACACCAACAGGGATATGCGGGGAGAAATGAGTTATGGACCAGTATTTCTGAAAACTACCTCTACAAGAATGGGAAATCCTCACCAGATCCAAACACGAGTAGAAGGCCATATGCGCCTCAGAAGTGACGGGTTTCTCCAGTAAGAAATGCTCCAGAAAGTTCCTTAGTCAAAAGCGAAAGAGTTAAACCATGGTACTTAGGGGAAGAAGGGAGATTAATCCTTGATCTCGAGCATCGTCCAGCAAAGTACGAGCCATGTAGAAAGGGCAAAAAAGAGCCCCAATGAAAGTTTCCAAGATTTGTACCCAGCACAAAGCTGGAACAATGCCACGAAGGCCCGGGCTCCAAGATGAAGCTGCGAGGGGGAAACTTTTAGATTTCTCATCACAACCACCTCAAAGTCAGAGAATGGAAGACGTATTCCCAACTGGGTGAAGAGACACTTGTATATAGGAATCGAGCAACCATTGAAAGAGCTACATACTCTCTCATCTGGACCTACTAGCAGAATCGGCCAATTCAAGGAATTTCCAATTGTGAAGTTGGCGTGGGTTAAGGCCTCTATGGTATTCAACGCAGAAGGAGTCGCGACTATTTCAGCAGCTACCCAATGGTACCTACTCACATTGGTTGTCTATATTATTTGAATACCTTTGTAGGCCAACACATCAGCTCCATAATGACTATCGAGATTAACCTAGGACACGATATCTCGTTGCCCTTCGCACTTCAGGTGACGTATAATTTCAACATCACTTGGGTTATGACAAGTTAAATCCCAATATATTTGGATGAAGCGACCAACATGTTTCTTCCTTTGATTAGAAACCTCTATTTCTACCTCGGTCAATACAGGAGGAGACATCGATCTCTTGACAAGGTTTTCACCCTGTCAAATGTCACAGAAAACAAGGATTTTGGAGTATTCATGGAGAGGGCTTCATCTGACAGAGATTCTCCAGACGACTCATCCATCTTTGAATCATCACTCAAGATGATGATCCTAATTAAATCCCTCACTGATAGATGAGAAGAAATGCGATTTGGACTTCATTCCCCTTTTTAAAGATGAAGAAACACTACCCTTTGACTCCGTCTTGACGATAATAGGGTTACCACTCATCATAATGAGAATGCGATAAAAACTTGAGTAAAATTTAAGGAGAAGATAAAGTGTTTTGACATAGGAAGGCGAGGGCGCTAAAATAAGAAAGGGAGTTAGAAAATTTAAGCTTTAGTGCTTGAAAATAACAAACGTGTGACGACAGTTACTCTGTGAAGTAAGTGTTCTTAGATAAGAGGTAAAAACTTGAAGAGACAAGGGAAAATCAATATACAAGAGGGCTAAAAAAATTTCTCCATGATCACTCTTCATCTTTATATATGCAAAGGAAATCAAATGGATCAGATTGAAATCAGGAAATAAGGACAAATTAATGGTCAGAATTCACATGGGGAAGACAACTACACTCGAGTGTACTCAAGTATGCAGAAAACTATGTCACGTCACCCCATACCTTTTTAGGAAACACGTCAAAGAAAAACGGCGAAACATTTCAATAATGGGATTGCATTTAATGTTCATATTTGCATCACGCTTTGGCAAAACCAAAGCGGCGCATGACAGTCGATGCTTGGATGAAATCCATTTGAGGTCGTACATTGTTAATGAAACACTCCCCCGACATTAAACATTCCCGAAGAGTCTTGTGGAAGCTGTTCCGTGCCAGAAAAAGACTCGGGACCCACTACTTTGGGTCAGCCAAAGACCCGGGACTCTCTGCTCCTCGTCGACCAAAGGCCCAATAGAACGAGGCTCATTATCTAGCCTATTCTGCCATGCCCAAGGTATAAATACCTTCGTAAATCATTCTAAGGTACACAATCTTTATCTCCAATTTTGCTTCCACTATCTTGAACCCTAAATTGACTTGGACATTGAAGTGTTAACCATGCAGGTACCCCTCCCCCCTGAGTCTACCATATCGGAAATAGCAACATTGATTAATGGCACTGCATCAAGATCGATTTTTCTGGTTCAAGAAGCATTGTGATTGCAAATTTTGATCCATGATGTAGTATCAGTATAGTGCATCGGAAGCTCTATTTCACAGTAGGTTCCGCAATCATCATCATTTCTGGTTTTGCAACGAAACAGATAAATAGAATGAAATCAGAGATAAAAGCATATTTGAACACAAAGAAAATAAATAAGCAATATAAATAAAGAGAGTTAAAATATAAGAAGAATACACCAAAGATTTATAGATGTTAGACCTAATCACTTGGCATACATCCTCTCCCCAAGAATTACTTCTTAAGAGTTCCACTATATGTGAGAGCTTTTCACAAGTCATACCCATGAACCTTCTTACAATCGAACTTGGAGTTTTTTACTTGATATACTCTAACTTCCTGTATGTGTGTGTTCATTCTCTCTTGTTAGATCTTGGAAGGAACTCCATAGATCATATTAAAAATGTCTCACACTTTCTTGGCAGAATCACAATGAAAAACGTAAAATAATTCCTTAGAGCTTAAAGCATTTATAAAATAGATATTTAACTTTAAAATTATGATTTACTTTCCTCTTGTCTTCTTCAGTTCAATGAAAATCGAGTTTATTTACTACTTTTTTATTAAAAAAAAAGTAGAAATAAATGGACCATTGATTAAAAATCCCATATTTTAAAATCATTTGCTTTTATAAAAATTTCAAATCTCGTCTTTCACCATGAACCAGTGGAAATAAATAAGCAATAGAAATAAAGAGAGATAAGGGATAAAAAGAATGCACTAGAGATTAATACGGCCCAACCACTTGGCCTACGTGCTCTTCCCAAGAATTACTTCTTGAAAGTTCAACTATATGTCAGAGATTTTCACGAGTTATGTGTAAAATTCTAAAACCCCAACTCTTTATTTATAAAATAATTCAATTAAATTTTCTCAAATAGGGCATTACACCTTCTTCACCAAACATTTTACTCGACAAAACATTTATCACCAATCCCTATCTCCGATATAGTCTCATCATGAATCATCACCAATCCATATCTTCGATATATATGATGCATGAAAATGCCACAACAATGTAATATAAAAATCATCACCAACATTTCTTATCTAAACCACCTCGTTTACCACAATGCAACACCATATAATAACTCACTAATATATATATATATATATATATAATATATTATATATATATATATATAATATATTATATATATATATATATATATTATATTATATATATATATATATATATATATATATATATATATATATATATATATATATATATATATATATAATATGTGTGTGTATGTATATATATATATATATATATATATATATATATATATATATAAACATGCAACAACATATCATGGACAATTGATTTCATCACAACACACCACCTCAAATCACCAAACTCACCAACACTATCAAAAAGCAGTAAACAGTCACCAAAGTCGAACCAAACAACTCACTTTACACATTTAGGACATTTTATTCCTTTCCTCATACACACATATAACCTTTAAAGAACTACTATGAGGTAGTATTATGCATCAGCTTCCCAACGCTTCGAACCACGCCTCAAACAGAGTCACGTAACTCAAGTTACGTACAAAACTGAATTCCCCATACAAAATTCAGAGGCTACTACGGCCCCCTGTAGTACCCAACACGGACCATAGTGGTTGATATCACCTACCCTCCTGTATTTTCCACTCTGGTATAAAAAAACAGAGGGCTGCTACATCCCGTAGCAGCTCCCAGAATCCCAAAGTTTTGTTCGCGATTTTGTGTGGTTTCTCTTGTTTTCCAACCTTGCATCATACCCTAAACCCTAATTTTTGAATTCTAACAACCCCAAAATGTATCATAACTTAGGGTACATGAATCAAAGGGAAATTAACACATCACAACTTCAAAATCAACCACATCATATCAATTCATCATGAATTTCATCAACATCTAACATCAACTTATGAACATCATCATCATCATCTCTAATGTTTTCATGGAATTCAATCACACAATTCCCATCAAGAAAACACATAGCATAATTAACATATATAGATTTAATAATACATCAAATCAATTATAGAGGTTTTGTAGAAACCTCATAGAATTTACAAACGTCAACAATTGAGGACAACACAATCAAACAATGAAGAGGGTGAGGATCTCTCTCTGTCCTTTATGAAAAACACACTCATAGATGAATAATCCCCCCCTTACCTGAATTTGAGAAAAAGATCCAAACTTGAAAATGACAACTCTCTCTTCTTGCTATAGATCTCCTAGGGTTTTTGTTCTTCTTTCTTGCTTCTTCTCTAAATTTCGTGTACCGATTCCTTTTTCCTTCAATCCTTCTAATAAAATTTTATTTTATTTTTATTTTTTAATAACTTCACTCATTCCCTTATTTCTTACTAATTCACCCCACCTCCTCAATTCCCATAATTTCAATTTTTCTCCTTGAATCCACTTATTTTATTATTCTATTTTTCACCCTATATCTCACCATTTATATTTTATCCAAATTTTCATTATTTTAATTAATCCAAAAATAGTGATAAATAATATAAATTTTAACCCATCTCAAATAATCCTACAAAATACACACAACACATAAATAAACTATATAAGTATATATTGACTCAATAAAATAAAATAAATTCAAAAACTAGGGTGTTACAACTCTCTTCTATTTAAAGGATTTTCGCCCTAAAAAATTACCTCGAAAAAATAGCTTTGGATATGACTCTAGCATCCAACTCACCAGCTCTTACGACACGCTCCCTCCAGCAGGTTCTCCTCATACTACCTTCACTAAAACAATCTATTTACCTCTTAGGTGCTTCACTTTGCGATCCTTAATCTGCAAGGGTGATGCCTCAATAATCAAATTATCTCTCACTTGCATATCATCCAATTGGATCACATGAGACGAATAAGGAATATACTTCTGAGATTGCGATACATGAAAAACATCATGAATATTCGAAAGAAATGGTGGTAAGTGTCGCATCTCCGAGGAACGCACACACGAAACAGAGTCGCCACCAATGATATTTATCCCAAGAGAGGGAAAGGAAACATTGAGTAAACCTACAGAAGGATGAATCTGATGATCTCGTAACCAAAAGAAGGGTAAGGGAGTCGATTACGGAAGGGGAAGGTATTAGCACCCCCCACGTCTGTAATACTCTACAGGATCAACTCTTGTTGTTCTAATCAAAAAGGTGTGTTTATTCTAAAACTTACTGACTAAAGGGAATTCATGCAAATGGATGAGTTACTTACAAAATAAAAAGAAAGCTTTTATTATTGCGCTCGTTTAGGTTTTGCAACCCAATGCCTGTGTATAAAAAAGAATCAGAACACCGTAGTTCTTCTCAAAAAAATTGATTTGTTGGTGTTTTTTATGGGTAACCACCCTTATTGAAAATTTTCATAAGAAAAGCCAAGTGACAAAAGAAAAGTGATTGGTTTAGTATTTTGTTGAAAGAATACATCAGATAATCCACTCAAAGCAAGAGGTATCTGAGTACTTCTCTCTTATTGTTGAAAGAGTTCAAGTAGTATTTAGAATGTTTTTGAATTTTGATTAAGAAAGGTTTTTTGTCTTAGAATGAATGCAAAAGAGAAATGGAAAATCTAAGTGAATTCTCAAGATAAACCCTAAGGTTGGCATGCAATAGTGGTCCTAAAGTTAGGATAATAGGGAAACGTCTGCCTGAGTTATCATGCAAAGATTGACCTAGGATTAAGGATAAAGGGGTCTACCTAATGTTGTCATGCTTGCTTAACAAACCTAAGGTCTACTTTGGTTCAAACTTAACCAAGAATGAACCAAAGAAATCTTATAGGGAGCATGTTATTCACACAAGGGAAATGGATGGAAGGAGAATACAAATCCATATCAAGTCATGGTGAAAGTAGAAACAAATTCACAAAGTAAGCCATATCATGTCATGGTAAAAGAAAAGTAATTAGCCATCCATATCATGTCATGGGGAAAGAAAAGATAATATAAAGGCAAAGCCGTCCATATCAAGTCATGGAAGAATAGTTAAGAGATAACAAAGTAATCCATATCAAGTCATGGAAAGAAGATACAAGCCCTAGCAATCCATATCAAGTCATGGAAGAACAAATAGAAGGTAGATAGAGTAATCCATATCATGTCATGGAACAAAAATATGGAAACTAAACAAAACATATCAAGTCATGAAAGGGTATATGATATATAAATAAAGTGATCCATACCAAGTCATGAAAGAAGAATACAAGCAAATGACAAGTTATCAAATCAAAATGAGCAACAACATCACATCCAAGTTAAGCATCAAAGCATATAATCAACATGTAAATTTGTAAAATGAAATGAACACAAGTGTGTGGAAAATTTAGACATAGCCAAGGACATGGTATAGAATTTTGAGATCAAATCAAAGCGTCAATACATAAAAAAAACTCAATATATCAAAAAGGTACCATATCAAAACATACTCAAAGGTTAAGACAGGTAATAATCAAATTCAAACCCTAGTCATGCTTCTAAGGTTGATGAACTTTAATCAATTATAGATGAAATAGAATCATGGTAAAATGGTATCAAACCAAACAAGTCAGAAGTATATGGCATATTAAACTTCACATACAAGTCAAATCAAGCATTATGAATGAACCACATAAGTTATGCTTCAAGATAGGCCAAAAGATATGCAACCAATCACATAGGTTCAAAGAAGCTTAAGCAACAAGTAATCAAACAATGAAGGTACACATATGATATCAAGGAGTGTTGTGACTTGTACAATAATCTAACTCAAGATAAGGTTCAAGAGTAACAAAGTAAGTCACCAAAAATTCACACACACATCTAAGCTAAATATCTTGGTAAACAAATAAAGATATCATCCTAGAAAAGGAATCGTTTATCAAAAATCAACAAGATGATAAAAGATTAAAGAAAGGGATGCTTATAAGTCATGGGATAATAACAAAATCCTCTTCCAAGCATCAAATACAACTTCTAAACTTCAAGAGGTACCAACAAACCCACAAACTCAAAGTTCAAGCATAACTAACAAGTCAAAAAGATGGACATCATCCAAGCAAGGAGTCCTTTGCCCAACCAAAGTAAAAAAAACAATGTAAAATGGAATTGAAACATAAAAAAAATGAAATAAGAACAACATTAAAATACAAGGATGGATCCCAAACTCCTAAGAGCTTCACCATCTAATAAACTCAAAACTAGGTCAAGAAAAGAATAATGTAGCTCTTAATGTGTCATCATGATGATGTGGCAATGGAATACCATTCAAAGAATCATAAGATAAAAGTATAAGGATACCAAAACCAAGGAAATCAGAAACACAAATAAGAGGAATCAAATTCATTTGGACCCATAGTACCCAAGTTTGAATGCACAAGACCAAATCCAAACTATGGTCTCACAAGCAAGCAAATGGCACTCTAGACAAACAAGCAAAGAAACATCAATTGGAGATAAATAAAATGGTCCACATGAGTGAATTTAGGACTCCTAAATTATGATGAAGAGGTCAAGAAAGAATGGGAAAGAGATCCCTAAATGGTTGCACAAGTGCATACCAAAATAAACAACTAGGAGCAAATGTGTCACAAGAAATAAGCATACTTTGAATAATTCAAGAAAAATAGTTATTGAAATTTTGGTATCAGATATGAGATGTCGAAGGTAATGTCACGACACTAATATCTGAGTAAAACAAACAGGATAAAGATAAAGAATAATAGTGGAAGAGACACAAGAAATTGTTAACCCAGTTCGGTGCAACTCACCTACGTCTGGGGGCTACCAAGCCAGGCAGGGAATCCACTAAAATAGAATCAGTTCAAAGACTCTCAGTAAACAACACAAGTTACAGTCTTTTTGACCTAATCTCTACCCGTGTGACTTCTACCTAAGAACTCTTAGATATGAGATCCCATCTCACTCCCCCTCAATCACACCAGTGATATTAAACAATAATTACTTATGAATAGAAGACACTCTTCAAAGACACACACTTGATCTTACTTAGCAGCTTCAATCAAGTAGACACACACTCATGCTTAACAGCTTTGAGTGACAAATTACAACTCACAAATCAGACCAATTCAATCATCAATGGATGAATTGAATGGCTTACAAGTCACACGACCACACAAGACTTAAACCCTTATTCTCTCTCAATATTTTGCTCTGTATTTCTTGTGTATCAAATCAGGTTTTCCATGTCCTTTTTATAGAAACATTTGGCTGGGCTTGGACATCATAAAACCCTATAACTATTTTCCTTTTAAATCTTCTCATGACAGTTGGTTAGATCTCTTTGGAAAATAGGTTAAATCAATTTATAATCATTGATTGATTGCATTTGCAATTAACTCATCAATCAAACATAGATTGCCATTAAAAGCGCAATCACATAACACATAACATTTTGACTGAATGTTCTGTGTACAAATGTCATGACATCGGGTATGACATCCTGGAACAATCCTGCATAATTCCATTTTAAATATCTAGCAGGTACATAATATCAGATGTCATGACATCGTGTATGACATCCTGAAACAATCCTGCATAATTATATTTTTAAACTCCAGTAGGTACAAGATATCTTATGTTAAGATATCACATGCAACATCTTGTGAACACTCTTTGTTTTACCAAAATTGCTGCCAACACTTAGAACCAACAAACTCCCCCTTTGGCAAATTTTGGCTAAAACATATATCTGTCCATTTTGTTCACAAGAGAAACACATCAGCAGTTAAACAACATAACAGCAGTTCAAGCAGCAGCAGAAGCAAACACAATTACTAGCTATAATAGCAACTAGTAATACACACAAATGCACATATATAAAACATGGGTACTTCTTCTCCCCCTAAGTCTATTTAATACATACATCTCCTTCAGCACCTGTAACATTCAGAGTTACCCTCTGACATCTCCTTCAACATCACATGTGCACCACAGAACAGAGCATGCACAGAACATCAGACATCTCCCCCAACATCACAGAACAGAACATCAAATATCTCCTTACTAATTGCAGTTCTCCACATACATCTCCATACAGCTCCACATATTTAACTGCAGCTCTCCACATAATCACTTCTCCCCCTTTTTAGTCAAAATAGACCAAAGGTGACCAATTAGACAAAATAAATGTCAATCAGCCTAGCAGAGAATGTCACAAGAGATGTTATAACATATAAAATGTTAAAACATAAATGTTAGGAGATACAAGTCATAATTATACACAGCTGCAATAGCTAAGATAATTAGAAATCCATGGAACTCAAAAAGATCCCAAATATTACATCAAGGCATCAGTAAGGACTGCCAAAGTTACAAACATTTCAACAGAAAAAACAACAAATTATCCAGCACCCAAAACAGCCAAACCACCAGGTGGACCAGTCTTCATAACAGCACACAGCACACACAGTCTTCATAACAGGGGGAACCATTACCAATCAGTCTGAGGAAGTAGCATCATCTTCTCCTTTAGAATCAGAACTGCCACTAGATTGAGAATTGGACCTCTCACTTGAGGTATTGGCATCTGACTCCTTGGTTTCACCAACCTTATCCATCTCTTCCTTCTCTAAGCTACTAATAAGAACCTCTAAAGCCTCTTTTCTTGCCTTGGCAACCCTAATACCAATATCCAGCTCCTTACAAGTTTCCTTCAATTGATCAATCAAGCCACCTTAAGAGGCAGGCTCCTTCCTTGCAGATGTCATGACAACATCATTGACATGGCTTCCTTCAAACAACTTGTAGTGAATGGACAGTGGAGGCTTCCTTCTGCTGGGAATATCACTTGTGTTACGAATGCTTGGTTGCTGGCTCAAAATAATTCCACAGATGATAGATGGAAAGGCAATAGGCAGCTTTACTGCATTAGTGGAGGAATGTTTCACAATTTGTTCAAACATAAACCTTCCAAAATCAAAGTTTAGCCTGGTTCCAATAGCATAGATGATTCTTCCAAGACCATTAGAGATGGTTGAGATATGGTTAGTTGGCACCCAGTTGGCTGAACCAATCTTGTGCAAGATGGCATATTTAACAGTTAACTTGCCAGCTGATAGATGCTTCTTACTAGGCCATTCCTTGACTTGGCCAGCAGTAATAGTCCTACAGACTTCATTGTCTGTAGCCTCTAACTCCACACCTCCTTCAGTTCCTCTCCCTAGGAACTTATTGATTATGGTTGGGGAGAACCTTACACATCTACCTCTCACAAAGACCTTGCAGAATTCCTTTCTATTCTTTTCAAAAATATCCTCTGGGATATTCACAACAAACTCTTTCACTAACCCTTCAAAGCATTGGGGCAAAGCAACAACAGTTTTCATCAGACCAGCATTTTTGATCAACTACATCACTTCCTTTACTTCTACAGCCTCTTTCCCTAGCTCCCTCTCAACAGCAACTCTCCTTTGAATGGCAAACTTCCACTTGGCAGCACCATCTTCTAGATGGAAAAAAATGTTGTCTAAGTGCACAGCTGCAACCTTGGCTGGAGACTTTTTAACAATCTGCCTTTTAGCAGGAGAGATGTCTGGGACATCGTCTTCGACATCATCTTCAGAGTCAGAACTCTCTCTGACCTTCCTCTTCTTAACCTCAACTTTACTCCATGATTTAGAGGGTCCTACACCAGTAACCTTTTTACCTTTTCTTGCTGTCATCATTTCAGCCACAGTCTTCCTTTTTCTGGTCCTCAGTTTCTTTGCAACACTTGGTTTCATATGATGGACCAAGGTGTCATCTTCTTCCTCTGAACTCTCTTTGTCCAGATTAATAACATTCTCAGCAGTTTCATGAGAAACATCTGCTGGTTTCTTACTAGGCAAGGTTTTACCTAGAGAGCATAATCCCTCAGCAGCCACTTCTTTCTCTGATCTAGATGAATCATCATCTTTCTCAGTTTGGGGTTCCACCTCAAGTGAGGGGTCCCTTCTAGATAGAGGGGTAGAAACACCCTTGACTGCATGCCCTTTATTTAGAATCCTAGTTACTAGGTTCCTAATGGCACGATCTGTAAAGTGCATGTCATCCTTTTGAGGAGGTTTATCAGGAAAGTAGAAACAAACTCACAAAGTAAGCCACATCATGTCATGGTAAAAGAAAAGTAATTAGCCATCCATATCATGTCATGGGGAAAGAAAAGATAATATAAAGGCAAAGCAGTCCATATCAAGTCATGGAAGAATAGTTAAGAGATAACAAAGTAATCCATATCAAGTCATGGAAAGAAGATACAAGCCATAGCAATCCATATCAAGTCATGGGAGAACAAATAGAAGGTAGATAGAGTAATCCATATCATGTCATGGAACAAAAATATGGAAACTAAACAAAACATTTCAAGTCATGAAAGGGTATATGATATATAAATAAAGTGATCCATATCAAGTCATGGAAGAAGAATACAAGCAAATGACAAGTTATCAAATCAAAATGAGCAACAACATCACATCCAAGTTAAGCATCAAAGCATATAATCAACATGTAAATTTGTAAAATGAAATGAACACAAGTGTGTGGAAAATTTAGGCATAGCCAAGGACATGGTATAGAATTTTGAGATCAAATCAAAGCGTCAATACATAAAAAAAAACTTAATATATCACAAAGGTACCATATCAAAACATACTCAAAGGTTAAGACAGGTAATAATCAAATTCAAACCCTAGTCATGCTTCTAAGGTTGATGAACTTTAATCAATTATAGATGAAATAGAATCATGGTAAAATGGTATCAAACCAAACAAGTCAGAAGTATATGGCATATTAAACTTCACATACAAGTCAAATCATGCATTATGAATGAACCACATAAGTTATGCTTCAAGATAGGCCAAAAGATATGCAACCAATCACATAGGTTCAAAGAAGCTTAAGCAACAAGTAATCAAACAATGAAGGTACACATATGATATCAAGGAGTGTTGTGACTTGTACAATAATCTAACTCAAGATAAGGTTCAAGAGTAACAAAGTAAGTCACCAAAACTTCACACACACATCTAAGCTAAATATCTTGGTAAACAAATAAAGATATCATCCTAGAAAAGGAATCGTTTATCAAAAATCAACAAGATGATAAAAGATTAAAGAAAGGGATGCTTATAAGTCATGGGATAATAACAAAATCCTCTTCCAAGCATCAAATACAACTTCTAAACTTCAAGAGGTACCAACAAACCCACAAACTCAAAGTTCAAGCATAACTAACAAGTCAAAAAGATGGACATCATCCAAGCAAGGAGTCCTTTGCCCAACCAAATTAAAAAAAACAATGTAAAATGGAATTGAAACATAAAAAAAATGAAATAAGAACAACATTAAAATACAAGGATGGATCCCAAACTCCTAAGAGCTTCACCATCTAATAAACTCAAAACTAGGTCAAGAAAAGAAGAATGTAGCTCTTAATTATGTCATTCATTATCATCAACATATTTATATATGACGCACACAATCATCAAAAATCATAAGTGAAGATGTATCTGCAATGCACTCATCACCTCATCACCAGATGCATGTGGTACCAACCTACTCACCAAATGAAGATGTTATGTTACTGAACAATCCCATTGCCAATATTTAGACATCAGGGTTATATTACTGGTTTAGTCTCATTACTAATCATCCTCAATCTATATCTCCGATATACATGATGCATGAAAATGCCACAATAATATAATATAAAAATCATCACAAATAGTTATTATCTGAACCACCTGATTCACCATCATGCAACACCATATAATAACTCACCAATATATATATATATATATATAGGGTTAAATACACTTTACCCCCCTGTAATGTTAGCGAGTTTAGGGTTACCCCCCTGGTAAAGTTATTTTTTCAAGACCCCACTTATGTTATGTAGATTCCTTCATAGAACCCCCTAATATCCAGGTGGCATGGAATCTTGGTTTTTTATTTCAGACGTGGCTTTTTAATTTTTTTATTTTCACATATGAATCTTCATTAGGTCTCCAGCATGGCATAAACTAGAAATTAGGGTTCCAAATCCATCCCTCTCTCTCTTCGTGAAATCCATCCCTATCCCAAATCCATCCCTCTCTCTCTTCGTGAAATCCATCCCTACCCCAAATCCATCCCTCTCTTCATCTTCGTCCGTGTCCCCTTCATCTTCGTCCATGTTAAACTAGGTTTTTTATGATTGCAGCGTGCGAATAAGCAATGAACTAGGAGCAGCTCATCCGAGAGTAGCAAAATTTTCTGTCTATGTAGTGAATGGAAATAGCGTCCTCATTAGCATAGCACTTCTGATGCTGAAGTCATTGATGAAGTATCTGCCTTGACTCCATTGCTTTGCATTTCTGTCCTACTAAATGGCATTCAACCTATACTGTCAGGTAATAAAGTTATAAGCACAAGCACATGCACCGGTTTCGGTTTTTCCTAGTTCTGAATCTGATTTCTCCTTTTGTTTGCTGTTGGAAATTTTCAGGGGTTGCAATTGGAAGTGGATGGCAAGCTTTAGTGGCTTATGTAAACTTGGCATGTTACTATGTTATTGGTCTTACTGTTGGATGTGTTCTTGGTTTTAAAACTTCTTTAGGAGTAGCTGTAAGTTTAAAACTGTTCTCTATTGATTATATAGTTCTGTAATTTGTACAAAGTTATGGAGTTAATGCAATCTTGGATTCTGTAGGGCATCTGGTGGGGAATGATCCTTGGAGTTTTTATACAGACTGTTACACTGATCATTCTGACTGCAAGAACAGATTGGACTGCAGAGGTAATCAAGACTTAAGATTTTTCTATTTCATGTTCTGAATTAATGTTTGTTGCGTGGGAAGGTGTGAATGGATCTATGATGTTGTTTGTAGGTTGAAAAGGTTGTTGTTCGTGTCAAGAGGTCTGCTGAAGATACCTTGGATCAACTGGTTGCCAACATATAGAGGCATTTCTCTTACTGTATAACTTTTCTGTGCCAGGCATGGAATAAGACTTTAGCAGCAGATTAGTCTTGGTTTTGTAGCACAAAAGGATAGGTTTGGTTTGTTCTATGTATAGGACTCAACTAAGCTGGATATGGCATGGTAGGTTGTTAGAATTTGGGAGCATTAGCTCTGGGATTACAGGGATCTTCTTCTGTAATAGTATCACCTTCAATCAATAATACTATTTTCTCTTTTCTCTTACTTTGGATTCCTATCAATATCAGTTTATTTAGTTCACTGGAAATTTAAATGTTTTTCTAAGAATTCTTAGAGTGCCCTAACCATATTGCAAGCAAGATCCTATAAAAATTTGCATTAAAAAGAGTACAATACACAGTCTCCATAAAAACAAAATTTCAAGTTCGGCGGCTAAAAACCGATTGAGATTAAACAGAGAAAACACCAAAGTTACAAAATGTGACAGACTAGCCATTGTGTTTTATAGACAATACACACCAATAATGTTAAACTGATACATCAGAATTGATCATCACAGTAAGTGCATATGTTTGTTACAAAAGGATTACAAAATACATGTCTTCAAAGATCAGTTGGCATTACAAAAGAGTTTTCCAAAAGGATTACAAAATACATAGCAGAAACATAATAATCAGTCCCTCATTTTGAAGTGGGTATGTCTTCATTTTCTGGTAGGGTAATTGGTTTGTCACTAGATATTCCTTCACCTGTTATGGGTCTTTTAAACCAACTCAACTTGATCCTCTCACTTTGCCTTCTTTTGATGATAGGTTTTTTTTCAACCCTTTTTCTGGATTGTTTTGTGATTGAGGCAGCCACACTAGATCCTGTTTGACTCATAATAGTTGGAACAGGCATATCAGTTGGAGGCTGTGGATCAGTTGGAACAGGCACATTTGTTGGAACAGTCATATCAGTTGGGGCAGGCATATCAGATGCAGTTGGCATATCATTTGCAGTTGGCATATCAGTTGCAGTTGGCACATGTCCTTTTTTAGGTTTTCTCTACAATGTAAGACACAATGTATGGTTGTCATCACAATGCATATCACAATGAAGAATGTAAGACAGAATGTAGAATGTAAGACAAAATGTATATCACAATGAATTACCTTTCTTTTAAGTGCATTGGACCTAAATGACAAAACATAATTCAACATTCAATAAGGAGCTAACAAAACTATTAGTGTACTATTAAAGAAAAAAGCTATTCAAGATCCAGAATTAACAAGAATTTCAGAGAATAAGAGTGAGGGAAACAGAAATATATCAATAGCATAAAAACAAAGCCTGAAACCTGGCTATGATATGCAGTGGCTGATTCTAAGAAATTCCCATAAGCATGAACAACCTTCTTTGTGTAGGGCTTCAGAACTACTTGTACTTTCTCGACGTGAGGCTTAGCTGCAGTAGCGACCTGATCAACGTATGGCTTGCTAAACTTTCGAACTTCCTGCCAACCAGTTGAGAAGACCTCAAGAAAAACATAAACAAACAAACCATACAGTTCAGCTTAAGTGGGGAGTAAGTGCATCCTTTGAGGACTTGTAAACTTCAACAGTCTTTGTAGTCAGTAGTTGAACATGAGGTTCAACCTTTGTTTTCACCACAGACCAATGTTCATTCACAACTGGGATCCATTTCTTCAATCAAAAACAAGAAAGAGTGAGAAATAACATAATCCAATTTGCCTAAGTATTTAACAAACCAGAAGCATCTCACAGATGTTGAAATTCCTAAATGGTTAATAAATTATGAGGACTAGGGGCAAAACGAACAAATTGTGGTTGAAGCATAGGGCAGAGTCATTGCAGTATTCCACAGATCAAAAGTATGAAAGATATAAATGAAGGGCTTACAGTTTTAACTGTTTCCAAATGAGGTTCAGCCCACTTTCCAGCTTGTGCCTTTTTCTCTAGAGCCTAGAATACATAGCCAAAGCATTAAGATACAAAATCAATAGGAATTGCTTGTAGTGATAAAGAATAATTAAACCTCAATCTGTAATTTACTAAAGTGGTTGAAGGAATAACCCAAAGAAAAGACTGACAGACAAAAACAATACTAAATAGTACCTTTTGCGTTATCACTTCCAATAGAGGCTTCCCATGTTCATTCCAATGAGTCTCAACCACAGACTAACAAAAAATTGAAATTCTCAGAACTTGTGAAGAAGGCTGTTCTAACAAATGTCACATGTTATACAAACATAAACTCACCTTACTACGGAGATAGTGTACAGCAAGCCAAGGCGGAAGCCAAGCACCATGAGTCTGATCATTAAAACGAGTAAGCACCAATTAATAAAAGTTGAAAATCACAATATACCTTGCCTCATACTGTAGCTTATTTTTATTGTAAAATTTGAAATCATGAATAAAACCAATGAGATTTAATGTAAGGAAAAAATTTACTAGGTGAACTATTATTTAGATTTGAGCAAGGCTTACATTCATCTATATACCAAAAAAAAATTACATGAATTAAAACAATTCTTCAGTTTCAGATTGAAGCCACCCTATAGCTGATTACCCTAGATTACTTTGAAGGTTTTCTCATGGCTAACAACATTTTAAGCACGTGTACTAAGGATAACATGGTTTCGGGGATCAACTAAATCATTACCTCACTCAGCTCTTTTGCTCTGAAAGTTGCCTCTAGCTTTGCCTTCAACATTTCTTCCTAAACAAGAATATCAGTTGAAAAACAATAAACTTGCATCAAAATCATCACCAAGAATTTTGCAGAACATTAACAAGAAAATTTATGTAGGCAGTCTCACATACCTCGGCAACTTTAAGAGCGCGTTCAGTTTTGCGGATTTGTTTCTTCTGTTCCTCGTTTATCTTTTGAATCTGTGGAGAATACAGTACTAAGTTACATTTCTTCGTATTCGCTGAGGTTGTCTTCATCTTCGTCTTCACTGCGGTCGTCTTTCTCGTTTGCTTTGTTCCCTGCATTCTTCTTCTTCGTCTTCGTCTTCCCCTGGAAATTTCGTCTTCGTCTTCCCTGCTATGTTCAGAACCCTAATTTTCTAAGGGGGTATTTGAAATTAAAAAGTGTAAAATGACACATAATCACTTTAACAAAATTAAAAATATGCCAGGTGTATGACCTCTTATTAGATTCCATGCCACCTGGATATTAGGGGGTTCTATGAAGGAATCTACATAACATAAGGGGGGGTTTACAAAAAATATTTTTACAGGGGGGTAATCCTAAACTCGCTAACATTACAGGGGGGAAAAGTGTATTTAACCCATATATATATAAACACGTAAAAACACATCACCGACAATTGATTTCATCACAACACACCGTCTTAACTCAACAAACTCACCAACAGTAGCAAACAGCAGAAAATAAATCATGTTACGCGCATTTAGGACATTTGATTCTCGTCATTGTCGCATTACGCGAAAAACCGGCGGGAAACAAGAACAACAGAGCCGCCACCGTGCGTTATTTATCCCAAAAGAGGGAAAGGAAACGCTCGAAGTAAACCTGGGAAAGACATGGTCTCGCGACCAAAGAGAATGGGATCGGGAGTCGGTTATGCGAAGGGAAGGTATTAGCACCCCTACGCATCCGTCGTACTCGACGGGATCCACGCACAAAAGGAAGGAAAATGGTTGCTAAAACACTGCTCACAAACAAACACACTGGCTGGAAGAGACACAAGAAAACAAACAAGACTGACTCGGCAGGATATCGCATCCTGGGCCTACTTAGTCTATCAGGCATAGACATCAGAGTCGAAGTAGTTCGGACTAGGGGAAAACACATGCTCGCTAGGAGGTCGCATCCTATGCATACGTATCTTCTTGGACTAAGAAGAATCAGAGCATTCGTAGCTCGGCTCACGCACACCAAACACAACCACAGGCAAACGTGGAATCCGAATGCCAATCGCTGGACTTACATCGGATTCCGAACCAAACACACCCACACTGGAAACCAGATGCCACTTGATAGACTTATACCGGACTCCAAGCACACAACAAGAGGATACGGAATGCCAATCGTTGGGCTTACATCCATCTCCTGACACACACAAGACAAAACAAAAACGGGCGCCCGGAGAGATCAGCTCATCTCCTGCCTACGTACCTCATCTGGTATGAGGATCAGGGCGACGTAGTTCCCCTACGAAGGGACACAAGACTAACCTAACCAGATAACAGAGGGAGACACAACTAGGGAGACTAACTCGAGCCTAGATGTTATCATGCATAATCATCCCTAAGTCAAGGTTGCTATCTAACTTGCACAGGAAGCAAGCTAAACCTAAAGCACAGGCAATAGCAAAGCAAACAATTACAGATAGCACACACTATATACACACCAAGTGGGGCTCAAACAAAAGGTTAGGCTGCAAGAGCAAGCCAACTGGAAGGGTAATGTTAGCTCTTAACCTTGACATTGAGAGTCAAGGTGAAGCCAGATGAAAGGTGAGTGAAGATTAGACTTCACAGCTCTTATCCCTGGCCTGGGAGAGCTTCAGACAATGAAGTGTGGGTCCAGAAAGTGGGAACCCTTCTACACTTATGACACTGACTCAACTGATCTTGGGTTAATGTCCACAAGGCATCAACATGTGATGTGAGCCAAGGGACGACTCAACAGAATAGCAGGAGGTGGACTACACACCTCTTGTGTCTGCCAATTGCCTTAACAAAGGTCTTTTCCTGTTTGGGGACAACAATAAACAAGCACAAACATTGCCTCTTAAGGAGGACTTCAGACAGGTGCCTGGCCAAGTAACAGGCCAGGTCTTCCAGACTACATGGAGAAGAGATCATTATACCTCAGTGCTCAAGCTAGCAAGCAAAGCAAACACAAGTTCACAAGGGAACTATAGCAACTAAGGTACCTGAAATCAATCCAACATAATCAGTATACCAGACAAACAAAAAGCAAACAGACAATTACAAGTCCACAACACAAACAGATAACAAGCATCAATGCACAAAGGTGCAAGCCATAAGACACAAGTTCAAGTCTCAATGCCTACAAAATAAACTCAAAGTTAGTCATAAACAAGCTATAAGCCAACTCCAATTGAGTGCACATCATCAAGCATAAGCAATTGTGCTCTTAACCTGAAACAAAGCTCAAATGTGAGAACACAAACCACTAGTACAAGACTAGGGTCCAAATGAGAACAAAAAGTCAAAACAGAACATGAAACTTATCAAAAATCAAGATCAATCAATTAAGAAACAAATCCAAGTGGTTTCACATTCATATCATCAACCATTATCATTTCATAAGGCAAAGAGTGCAAAGCATGCAATTTAGAACCTCAAAGAACCAAACAGAAAGATTCAACTCAAATCAATTCACAAACATTTCAATAAATCCCCAAAACATTCATGGTCAAACAGCAATCATAACATGACAATCATACCAAATTTCAAGTTATTTAGACCAAGGGAAGCAAGTCAATTAAATTCATAAAGTCAAGCCAAGTTCAAACAAGCTCATACAAGGCATCAAAACATGCATCCACTTCAAGCAATCATAAAACAGAGACCAAGCATGATAAATGAATGAAATCAAAGCCATGGCAAACTTCAAGATGTCTATAATACACATGCCAAATTTCAAGTCCATCCAATTAACCACAAGGATTTCACAAATCAAATAAAATCATGTCTCACAAGAAGTCCACATTTGGTCAAACAGGGGAGAAATTATCAAACAAATAGGAAATGCATTCAAAAATTCCAGGAAAATTCCCAAGCATTCTCAACATTCATAAGTATCAACATGCAAAAATCCAGATTATTTTGAGTTCCTATGGAATGGTAACAAAAATCATCAAATTAGACAAGAATGGTGTGACACAAATTGTCACACCTCTATTCAAAAAATCATATCTCACAATCCAGAAACTCAAAAATCACAAACCACATACCAAAATACTCCTAAAGGTGTCTAGAATAAGCACAAAATATTTCAGCCTCATCCAATTAAGCATCATTATTTCACAAGCAAAATGGCATGGAAGGAACAAATTGGATACACATGAACAAACCCTAGGCAAAACAGAAATCCACACGTGCATAAATTCTGGAAAAATCACCATAAAAAACTAGAGATCATGAGGAACATTTCACAAAAAATTCTACATTATTTGGACAAATATTGAATGACTTATGATTTTTCTAAGATCAGCATACAAAATGAAATAAAAATTGAAATCAAAAATGAATTAATGGATTAAATGGAAAATAATGGCAAAATCGTAATTATGGAGCAGCAATGGTGAAACGCTGCGTTTCATTTTATGCAGTGGCACGATATGATTGGCTCATGGCTCACTAACACCTAAACCTCATACAACACACGGCCAGAAGATCTAACACGTTCTGGGATTGAGAAATGTTAGGGTTCTTGGCGCCTTCAACGTGTTCATCATCATCATGAACTAAAGTGCACAGAAATTTACAAATCATATATCAATGAACTCGTCTCTCCACCTACATCATGAATCCAGCATCTATTTCCTCTAACTCTCAAGAACATGGACGGATCGAGCGAAGAAAGTTTTGGTTACCAATCTTCAAATCACAATATCTCACTCGAATCTTAATGAATTTCAATTCTACAAAGTGCATGCTACTCTACAATCCAAGATCTATCCAATGCCTAACATAATTACAACAATTGTGAAGATCGAATTCCAACCTTGTGTGAAGTGCAGATCTCGATTTGGAGTTTTTTGGATGTGTAAGCTTGAAACAGATGCTCTTTGATGCTTTAGGAGATGAATGAAGTCGAGTCTTTAGCTCAATTATGCTCAATCTTGCTCCAAATTCAAACTGCCATGGATGATGCTCTATGTAACAGTTGCAATTTCTTCATGAATTCTCCCCTGTTTTGCTTCAATTCAATGCCACAATGCCTGCAGATGAAGGTTAGAGCAAGGAACAAGCAAAGAAATGAAGAAAAATCAATGGAAAGAGTTGAAAAATTTTGAGAGGATTTGAGAGAATTTTGAGAATTTTCTGTTTTGGATCTGAGATTGTGATTGTGTTCTTGATTTTCTGTTAGGATTAAGAATATATACTCCTTGCTAATCCAACTTGTTAATCATGCTTAGGCAAAATGAATGAGATTAGTGAAATGCACATGTTAATGGAAATTGGCCAAAGTACCCTTCATGCAATGCCATGCAATGTAACAGTGTAAATCCAGTTGCAGCAAATCACAAATCCTGTTTCAAGGCCAATTGAATTGGTTTGGAATGAAAATTGCACATACTTTTCAAATTCACCTTTTTTCCCACCAAAATTTAAATTGATCACTTGAAAAATGCACTTTTTATGTGATGATTTTTGATGAAATGTAATGATGGATTATGAAAGAGCATGTCAAATGGAATTTGCTCAAAAAAGAATCACCCAATTTGACCAAATGGTTCAAGAGTTATGCCTCCTTGAAGTTCAACTTTTCTTGACAATAATTTGATCACAACTTGCCAACCACACATGAGAAATGAGTGTTCTTTGACTTTTTGGAAAGGTGAGAGCAAGATCTTCAACTTTCATGTTGGACAAAATTCCATTTGAAGCTTGTATGATGATATAAATTTGAGGAGAAGACCTTTCCATTTTTGGCAGTTTGAAATTACAGGTCACTTACTATTTTTGGAAACTTTTCATCTGACCTCAAATTCTTCAATCTTGATCTTTGAAATATCAAATGAGACTTGTATGGACATGAATGAAGCCTTTCAAACCATCTCCCACCTTCAAATCCATGAATTCAGGCACAGTTGACCACAGTTGACTTTCTAGGGTTTCAGATGAAATTCAGCTTGACTGTTGAGCTTTGATCATCCAATCTTTGGCCAACCCACTTCAAAATGATCACATAATCATATGAACATGATAAACCAACCCTAGGGCTTTGTTTCCTTGAGAAATGCACTTGCTTGCTTGATTGACTGATTCTCCTGATCATCTTGACCTAATCTTGTCTGATGACTTGCACTTGGGCAAAGGACAATGCAATGCTATGCAGTGGACTATGTTATGTTAATGACATAATAATGAAAATGTATGTACAAAATGGGAGGTTCAAATTTGAGGTGCTACAGTCATCATACAAACATATAACATCTAAGGTATTACAATGAGGTATTACTACGCGTCAGCTTCCTAACGCTTCGAACCGCACCTCAGATGGAGTCACAAAACTCATGTTACGCGTAAAACAAAATTTCTCATACAATATCCAAAGGCCTACTATGGTCCCCCATAGTACCCAACACGACCCGTAATGGCTAAGTTAGCCTCCCCCTCTTTTTTCCACTCTATTATAAGAACCAGAGGGTTGTTGTGGCCGCCCGTAACAGCTGTTATGGTCCGTAACAGCTCCTAGAACCCTAAAACTTTATCCGCGCTTTTGTGCGATTTCTCTTATTTTCCAACCTTGCATCAGACACCAAACTCCAAATTTTGACTTCTAACAACCCTAAAACATATCATAACTTAAGGTACATGAATCAAAGGGAAATCAACACATCACATCATCAAAATCAACCTCATCATATCAATACATCATGAATTTCATCAACTTATGAACATCATCATCTCTAATGTTTTCATGGCATTCAAACATACAATTTTCATCAAGAAAACACATAGCATAATTAACATATATAGAATCAATAATACATCAAATCAATTGTAGAGGTTTTGCACAAACCTCATACAATTTACAAACGTCAATAATGGAACACAATCAAACAATGAAGAGAGTGAGGATCTCTCTCTATCATTTATGAAAAATACACTCATAGATGAATAATCCCCCCTTACTTGTATTCTCAAAAAAACTCCAAACTTGACAATGACAACTCTCTCTTCTTGCTCTAGCACTCATAGGGTTTTTGTTCTCATTTCTTGCATTTTCTCCCAATTTCATGTACTGATTCCTTTTTCCCTCAATCCCTCTAATAAAATTTTATTTTATTTTTATTTTTCAATAACTCCATTCATTCCCTTATTTCTTACTAATTCACTTCACCTCCCTAATTCCCATAATTTCTATTTTTCTCCTTAAATCCACTTATTTTATTATTCTTTTTTTCACACTATATCTCACCATTTTATATTTTATCCAAATTTTCATTATTTTAATTAATCCAAAAATAATGATAAATAGTATAAATTCTACCCCACCTCAAATAATCCCACAAAATACACACAACACTCCAATAAATTATATAAGTATATATTAACTCAATAAAATAAAATAAATTCAAAAAATGAGATGTTATATCCTGCCCACAAACCTTCTTTGAAATTTTATATTGGATATCCTTCAAACCAAACACGAAATTTTGTACAAGGTCAATCTCAGACAAAATGAGAGATTTTATACCAAGTGCAGCTCACTAATCAAATAAAGATTTTAAAGGACAATCTTGCAAATCAAACAAGAGCGTTTATAACCGGTGCAACTCACGATAAGAACACGGGATTTTATCGGACAACCCCACAATCTAAACAAGATTTTTTTCCTTTGGTTTAGCTAAGAACCAAATAACAAAATCTCACAAGAGACACTACAAAAATGCCTAGCACCATAACCAAATACTTTAGAGATAAAATTTCACTCTTAAAGCACTAAGGAAAAAAGTGAAGAAGAATTAAAAAGAGAGAAGAGAGTGGAGAGTGAGAAAGAGTACTCAAAATACATTTTATAGTGTAAATAAAATCAAAAATAAATTCTTTATTTATAGGACAAAGTGTGGCTTGGAAATGGAATGAATACATTTTTAATGCTTATAATTGACTATGCATGTCACATAACCGATTATATAGTTTAAATATAAAAAGTTTTTAAACAGTGTAATCACTAATTAATTATCACTTCCTATAATTGATTATGAGAGTTACAAAAGTGATAATTGATTAACTCTAATTGAATGATTGATTATTCCATGTAAAAGTGATAATTGATTAACTCTAATTGAATGATTGATTATTCCATGTAAAAGTACCCTCTTGATTGATTAGAATGAGTTACTAATCCATTAATAACCACATAAAAAGGTAGCCCATGTATATGGAGTATTTGTTAACAAGAAAGATAGGTCATCTAGATGGAATTCCATTTTTAAAGATAAGGAAGTACTTAAAGGCAGGTTATACTTATAGAGTGGATGACGGTAATTCTCTTTTCTAGTATATACTCTTTGGATTACTCAACAACATCTTTTCCATCATGTGGATTATGTTTTTATTCAAGATATTCACCTCAGAATCAAAGATGTCTTAAGAGATGATAATTGGAACTTGTCTAAGCTCTACACTATTATGCCATAACATGAATCTCGTGTTATTAACAACCTATTATATCATAGAAACATGTCACCTTCTAATCAATGCTAGCTTGTTTTTAGCAAGGTTGTTTTGCAGGTAGATGGCTAGAAACCTTGTGTGCATTGGGAAGAAGGCTATCACACCTATTATGAAGATGTTAGCAAAATTGTGTGTAGAAAATAATGATCTGTTAAGATGCTTGTGGCTCGGTTTTAGTTTTGGTGTTTTTGTTTTTGTTTTTTCCTTCCTTACATTTTAAGCTATTGTACAAAAAAAATCTAGAAAATGAGATGTGGATATTGTTTAATTTATTGATGTGTAAAAAAGACGTGGATGTTGCTTAATGTAATGTGATTCCCTTGTATCTCACATGATTTTTGAAATCTTATTCATGAGGAGAAAAAGAAAAATTGTTATAAAGGTTTTTAAGAGAAAATATTAATTAAGAAGGAGAAGATAATACTATTTTTATTTTCGGTTTGAAGATTGAAAATAAAAAAAGAAATTGTTTTTTTAATAAAAAGTTAATTTAAAACTATTTGTTATGGATTTAGGTCCCCATATCATTAAATTAATTATTATTAAAGACGGTCTATTTTTAAAATATTTTGTTTTATTTATTAGTTTAATATTATCAAAATTTTATTATTTAAAAAAGAATAAAACACATGATTTGAATAGACATTTATCTATGTAATTAAATATTTATATAATTATCAATTGAATTGAATTGAGTTAATCAAACAAATAAATTTCTTTACCGTGGTAAATAAATTATTTTAAAGACTATATCAAAACAAATAATTAAAATGATGAAAATTTTAAAAAACACTAGATGTAAAGACATCTTTGATACAATAAATAAAAACTAATTTATATAGGTAATTTTTTTCTCACCCTTATAGGTTCTTCTAAACTGTTAGTGAAAAGTAAAAAATATTTAAATTTTTGAAGATACATCTTCGAATATACTCTTTCCTCATTTTTTCAAAATTTAATTTGGAGATCCATCTTCATATTTATTTTAGGATTTGTTCGCATATGTTTCTCCAAAATAACCCTTAATTTCAAATTCAGACCCTCCATCTTCTCTTAAGGCGATGTGGCATACCTTAAGTATTTCAGCGACTTATCGGCCATTCACGAGCGGAATAAGATGGTCGACTGTTTGATATATCTATACTCCAAGCTGAGCGAAGGTTCTCTTTGGACGACAAAACAAATGAGAGGCTTTTGCACCCTGCTGACGGTAATTTTCATAGTCACTATTAATATTAAAACCGCTCTGTTTTTATACTTTTACTAAAACTTTTTTCTTATTCATTTTTAGGGATGGATCTTATTCCACTTTTGCCGCATACATGGGTTTGATCATGTGCTAGAATATAGTGAGGATTGTCCACATGCTTTCCTATATTGCTCACGTAGAGGAAATGATGTTGTGTTGCCGTTCTATATGTATATTGACTGGACTCAGTATGATGACATCAACTGGACACCATACAACACTCATCGGGACATTGTTCCCTTCGACCTCATTTTATTTTACTCTGGATGATTGGCATGTGGGACGAATCTGATGTACAAGCATATGTCGGAGCGATGTATTCGTCAGTTTGGATATGTGTAGGTCATTCTGAGATCCCTCTCCGTGGCTACTCATAACAGCATTTTCTGCAGACAACTTGATGGCATACTGGCAGATTACGAGTGTCATCTAGTACCAGAGGAGTATCGGAGTATGTCAGCCACAAGTCAATAGCATTATGTGGATGGTTGCATAACTTGGTTTTATATTGTGTCACACTCTGTCATGACATCATACGCTCTTGGACGTCCACATTGCTCTATGATATTCGTGTTTATTAATGCTTGAATCAAATAATGGCAACATTAGTCTAATTAAAATGATTTTGAATTAAAAAAATACAAACTTAGGACAATGTTTTTGTCCAAAAAATATGCAAAGAAGATTTGAGAGATACAAATTCGAATTTATCTTAGAAATATTCGCAGATGCATCTCCAGACTATTTTTTTTTTATAAAAATTGGGTGGCTGCTTGATATAAGAAGGAAGAAGATGCTTTCGTAGATACATCTTCGAATTTATTTCAAAAATATTCTCAGATGCATCTCCGGACAATATTTTTGACAAGTGATTGTTTGATTTATAATGAATAATGAGATTTAAGACGCATTAGAAGATACATCATTGAAAATTTCTAAGAATATTTTTAGATTTGAGACACACCATAAGGGTGTGGAAAAAGAAATTATTTTTATATCATCATCTATCCAACTTGGATGAGACTATGCGACAAATCAATGGTTGGACTTAGATATTATTAGTTGCTTCCCTTGGTTCCTTTAGCTTTATCATGATGGAACTAGTAATTTGTTCCCATCCTCAACATTTTCCAAAACACAAGCCTTCAGACGTGAAAATAATGGATATTTTATGAGGTTCGAATTGCGTAATTTGGATCAGATACAGGAAACGTAAATCATCAATTTAATTTGTTTCAAATTATTCATGAATCAGATATGTGTTGGCAGAATAATTAAATAATAGTGTAACCGTGAAGTTATTTTATCATATGCATAATTTATTTTTGTTACTTTAAGATTTATTTGAATATATCAAGGGCATTACTCTTGCCATGTGTTTTTCTCTCTCTCCCTCCGGTGAATTCAATAATACTTTTAGATTTTAAAGGAACTTTAAATGCTAAGTTCCTTCATATTTTTATATTTTTATCAAATCAAAGGTAAAAATAAGTTCGAATTTTAAAATTCAGATTCGCTCAAATCAATCTCATTCTCAAACTCAAATTCTTATAATGCTCAATGGTTAGTCGAATATTAACATCCAGAATGTTTCTGTTATGATAAAACTAAAACACAGAAGAAACGATAAATAATGTTCAAGGTTGTCCAGATACTAAAATTTGAAATCTTCGGTTTTACCACAAACCAATTACAAAAATGGAAAGAACAATATATATTGACATAAATCTTTCATTTGACATTCATAATATACGTATATTATTAAATAATATGTTCTCTTCGTTGTCAATCGAGATTCGTTGTCAATTGAGATTCGTTGTCAATCGAGAGTGAACGATAATCAATTGAACTTCACAACTCTTCAATTGTTTGGGTATCGCAAGAGAGTCTCTAATTTGGATTTCTAATTAGGGTTTCAAGTCGACCGGAGGGGTGATCTATGCGAACCTAAATTCAAGATAGAATCTCTCGCTGTTAAAGTAGACAAATGCGAGATACGAATATTGTGACATTTTAGCACCCATAATTTGTCTAGGTTGGGTGGAAACTAATTAAAGGACTAAAGTAGAGACTCAAATGTTCTCATTGCAGTATTTTGAACAACTTCGTTACCAGAGGAGGAACCATTCTTAAGCAATGTTTCAAATTAAAAGCATTACTGTCAAATAATTACCAGACAATACACAGTACACAATGAACTCATTCAAATATACAACGTACCAACTTGCATGCTGCAAACTTGAACCATCCACATAGTTTCCACCCGAGCCTTGCTTTTAGAAGAGACATCTAAAACAACGTTTTATTTTTAGTTGGAGGATGTTCACCAGAGAGACCTTGATTAACTCAAATCGGAATTTGGAAGGTATAGCAGAACAACGTTCCATGGCTACCAACGGAGAGATGTAGCAATCTATCACGGTTGTGCAAAGCAAAGCAAAGCATTTGTCAGAATCTGAAATTCTTCTTCATGTATAGAACCACCTCTTGCTGAACAAACAAAAATCATATCAACTAATTAGAAAACCTGCAATGAGGAGCTTATTTCGGGAAGGAGATAGACATGGATGCTATAGACTAAGTAACGTAGTAAAGAAAAACCGCTTTCGGGCAGAAAAAAAAACTAAGACAAGTTAGATAAATTGCTTACAATGAAACAGAGCAGAATGCATCCAGTTGCTCCAGGATACAAAACATACCAGAAACTCAAGTGTTGCAACTTGACACCGTCAATGAAAAGCAACGGCATGCTTACGGCTGTAGATATGGCAAAATTTGACGGCTTAATAACAATGCTGGAGATATAGATAGACAGATAGATACTAGTTTCAAATAACGTAGAAGCAAAAATACCTGGAGGGTGAACGGAGTCGGTGTAAATCATGTAGGCAACACAAGCTGCAACACTAGCACTCTTGGCAAGCCATCCAGGTCCAAATATAGTAAACGCCAAAACACCTATGGCTGCGCAACCTATTTGAGCCATCAACATACTGTACTTCTGCATAATAATCACAATTTACTTAGAAACTCTTTACAACAAGGGAGTATATGATCGAACAATAGTGTAAAACTGTTTTAAAGTGACAGTATATATAAGTTAAATCGAAAATGAGATAGTACTAATAGACGTACCCGTGCGGAAGGGGCTGAAGGTGAGGCAAATAAGAGTGCGGAAACTGCTCCTAATGGTGCAACTGTGATTGAGAGTCCCTTTGGTGTCAATAACTGATCCAGTTTTCCCAATATGGCCACCGCTAGAAATGCCCCTGATGATTTTTAAAGAACACAAAAAAGAAAAAATGACATAATAGTGAGATAAAAATGGAATTAAAAAAAAAAGAAAAAGAAATAAAAGTGGAAAGGAACCTGCAGAAGGCCATAGAATATCGCTGAAGGAAGGAGTGGAAGAGGATTTGGGAGGTTTCCAATTCTCCCATATGGATGGTGAAACGACGTCGCTTGATGCCTTAATAATCACATTCCTTCTGGTGTTACTAAAGCCCCAATAATCTAACACCAAACCCTTGTTCATCTTCTTGTTCTGTGTAATGGCGAAGCTGTTAAAAGATTGTGGTAATGATAGTGGTGCCATAAATTTGGAAGTACCGCCGCATGCAATTGTAGATGACATTTTGAGTACTTGATTGTTCATCTGAAAACTCAAACTCAGAAACCCTTCCCTCTCTAGTCTCTGCCTAAGAGTACTATACTAAATATGAGTGACATCACAGGGTCGCAAGAGTAACCGGAAAAGACACGACCATTGAGAGAAATGTTTGGACTCAAATATTAGCCTTTCAAAACCCTCAAAGGTCACCCACCACCAACAACTATTTCTATTTCCTCTACTTATACTCCCCCTGTTTTCGATTCTATTAAAACAAATGAAATATATTATTTTGATAATAATGTATACTATTAATTAACTGATATTAACAAAATACTAATTGATTTATATTATAAAAAAATTTTATTTTAATATTTAAAATATATATTGTTAAAATTACACTTATTGACAAACAAAAAGAGTAATTAATCTTCTTTATGTTAAATTTTAAAAACTTGTGGTATATAAATAATAGAATGGAAAACCAAAAAAAAAAATAGTTTATCTTGTCCACACATAGCACAGGTATAAATGAATTGGGGTGGAATGAAATATAAATTTTATTATATTATCCGAATATTTTAGTAAAAATATTTTATTTTATTGGATACATTCTAAATCGAATGAAATAAAAAATAGAGATTGAATGGAATGAGATGGACTATTCCATTCCATTTCATTCAAACAATAAAATCTCAATTAATTATCATTTCATTTCATATCACTCATTTAAACATACCCTTAATATTAGTAGGATGAGCGGAGAGGAATTACATCCGTCTCTTCTCATTTTTTTTGTTTGAATCCAATATCCCCGTAATCACGATTTAATTTCTATAACATGAATAAATTATATATATATATATATATATATATATATATATATATATATATATATATATATATTATAGTGTAGTGATCTAATTTTATTGGCCCAAAAGAGATAATACATAAAGAAGACTAGAGGTTAGGCACAATGGCAATGGACGAGCTACCTTGTAAAGTCAAAAGTCGCCTCAATGGGCCATATGATCAATGGGTCATATGATCGCCCGAAAGGGACCTCGTACTAGTAATTATAAGATGAGTGGGACTGCAACTGTCTCTTCTCATTTTTTGTCTGAATTTAATCCTTCCACCGTAATCACAATTTAATTTCTCTAAAATGAATAAATTAATAAAATAAAAAATAAAATTTGATATTTAACTAATATTTTAGTTATTCTTTATCATTTGTATATGTATATTAAATATTAAGATTTAGAACTCAGATTCACAATAGAAAATATACGAAAGTGTCATGGCTTGACGGTGGTGTTTTGTCACATTTCTCGTCTTTTTTAAGACGTGGTGATGTCAAACTTATATAATGTTAAAGGGACACAATTCTCACTTAAAAAAGCATAAGAGCTTGGAGGAAGGAGTTGACTTGTTGAAATTGAAGGTTGTCATTATCATTCAACCACTCATAAGAGTTCGGGGGTGGAGAATCCAACTTATCATCTTGGGGAATAGAAACATGTATCAATTCTACCTAAAAATTCATGATTAAATATCAATGTATAAACTCTTACACATACACCCACTCACACATTTTGCTGAGAGGGGCAACAGAGTCATCATAGATTTGGCCTCATACTTAACATCTACATTTTCATCAGCACTAGCCATGTTTTCATCTTTATCCAATGTAACAACATCTTTCTCAACATCTGACATAGTAGCTTGAGAAGATGAAGCACCTACAGTCTTCAGACTCAACATTTGAATTAGTCTTTCACATACACCCTTTTTAGTCGTGTATGTAGCTCTAGTTTCTCGTAACGCCTTGGCTTCTTGCATAAGGACCTTTAGGAGATAGCTTCTTAAAGGCCCATACATGGTTGGAAAATCAATCACACTTTCATCAACAACTAGATTATAGTCATCAATATTCAGAATAGTGGGAAGAACAATGTCGGGGTCATGTTTCCCCGTAAATAGCTTATACCTAGAGTTTAAAAAAAACTAGGAGAATTGTCTACTTAATCTTCAATAAAAACAATATCACTACTTTTGTTAATCAAAATTCTAGAAATCAGAGATGGGAACACAATAGAAAGTTTTACGCTATAAATTCAATGTGCCTGACTACTTGCTCAAACACATATTCACCAAAATTGAAAATTGTCATAGTTCTTATTTGATAAAATAAGTTATCAAGGCCATGAGTAATTCATAAATCATGGATAGAGAGTGTACAGTTGGCAACACCAATTTTGTAGAGAATAATATATTTGACCGTAAGATTTCAAGCAATCAACAAGCCCTTGGATTGACAATCATCATGAATGTTTACAGTTATTTCTTGAGCAATGGTCTTCAGGGATGGTACACATTCAGTAGTGATGATCATTCCTCTCCTCGGATAATCATTAATTATTGCAGGTGAAAGTCCAAAGTAGTGTCATCGAAGATACATTTTCCTATACATTTCTTCCATCATCATGGAATCCTTTAAGTAGGTTCAAAATAAACTCTTTAACGAGCTTGAGATAAAAATGACCAATGTTTATCACAATCTTTAGGACCTGTGCATCGCTGAGTAGTTCCATTATTTTAGTAAACTTCTTGGCATCTTCATAAAGTTATCTTTCAATGGCTATACGTTTTTGGAACATATATTTCCATTTGAGAACACTCTTCTCAAAGTGAAACGAGGCGTTATCCAATGGAATAACAAGTACATTATGATGTATTTTATTTCCACCAAATGCCTTCATTTTTATCTTTGCAGTAGGTTCCTCCAAGATGTATGTACTGGTCAAAAGGTACTGGTGTGTGTGTTCCTCCTGTAAGGACAGGGGGACTCAGATGCCTTAGTAGGTTTATAACTATTGTAGGGTGGTTAGGGTTTACCTTGTACCGTGGTTTTAGGAGTCCTGGTCACTTGAGGTGAAAGGCTCTATTGATGGATGATATTCTTGTTGTAAGTGTGTGAGGGTTATTATTAGTATGAATTATCATATATCTTTCCCTCCTTTGAGGTAGGTGTATTTATAAAGGTCTTTTGGGGACTAGGGTTTGGGTAACCCTAAGTAGCGATAAGTACGCCCTCATAATCAGGGGAATTTATCAGCCACCTATTCTTTCAGAAGTGATGGTGGACTACCTTTTCCTTAACTAACAAGTTTACATGTCATCAGTGTCCAGGGTGAGTCCTTAAGTCACCACATAGGCGATATCGCTCTTGGGCGAGGGTGCTCTAATATAGGACGCTTATAAATATAACATTACATAGTCCTTCATGTAAGAACAAAAATAGTTCTACAATAGATTCCATGATTTTGATGATAACAAAGGATGAAACCAAAAATGGCACCCTAACGAAAAGTTTCTAAGTGTGCAGGGTTCTAAAGAAAGAAGAAATAAATCTGATGATGTCATCAGATGCACAACAAGATCAGATGCAAAATCTCAAGTATCAGAAGCATCTAAAGAGGAATCTCATTCAAGAAGCTCTGACTCTGGACAAAACTGCAAGTATCAGAAGCATCTGAACATGAAGTAAAATCTAGAAGCTCTGACTCTGAACAAATGCCTTCTGTAAATTCTGAAGTTATCAGCGATTTCTGAACTCTCAAGAGATAACATCAGAAGCCAGTTTCTCCAGATACACAAAGACTCTAATCAGAATTGTTAATCATGATGAAGTAACGTTTAAGCCAAGTTAAAGTTCTGCAAATGGATTTCCTCAATTAGAAAGAGACGTTAATCTCCACTTCCAAGAGAGAAGATACTAATTGTGGTAAGTAGTCACTTCTAAGTGAAAAAGTCTACTGCAGAAGCTATTAATGGAATGGCGTAACTACATCTAAATATCCAACAGACTCAACGCTACTTCAACTCTACTTCAACTCCTATAAATAGAGAAGAAATCTCATTCAGTAAATACGAAGAAATCACTAGCCAAAACTATACTGAAATCATATCACGCTCAAGAAAAACATCTTTGTTCTTCAAAGATTTTCACTAAGCTTTTGCTTATCAAGTGAAAAATTTTGTTCTTAAGTTTGTAATATTTGCTTTCTTAGAAGCACTCTAGATTACACATCTTGTATCTATTTTTATTTGATTTCCTCAAGTGACTCTTTGTAGTCTGTAGACTTGAGAGGACTAAGAGATTTTCTTTTCTCTTAGGGGTTGTTTGTAATCTTTCAAGATTAGTGGATTAAGTCCTTGTTGAAGGCGAAATCACCTTGGCCGGGTGGACTGGAGTAGCTTTGTGTTATAAGCGAACCAGTATAAAATCATTGTGTGATTTCATTTTGCAAAAGCGCTTATTTTTCAAACAATTCAAACCCCCCTTTCTTGTTTTTCTCACCTTCAATTGGTATCAGAGCTCCGGCTCTGTTATTGATTTTCAAATCAAACACTTAACCGTGTAGAGAGATCCAGTGCGAGAAAAACAAATGGCCCACTCAAATGAGAAAGATTCTTACAATGCCAAGCCTCCTGTTTTTGATGGAGAAAAGTTTGATTACTGGAAAGATAGAATCGAAAGTTTCTTTCTTGGTTATGATGCTGACCTCTGGGACATTGTCACAGATGGATACAAACCTCCAACCTTAAATGGAGCTGAAGTTCCCAGAAGCAAAATGTCAGAAGATCAGAAACGTGAGTTCAAAAATCATCACAAGGCCAGAACAATACTTCTAAATGCTATATCATACAACGAATACGAAAAGATCACCAACAGAGAGACGGCTAAAGATATACTTGACTCTCTGAAGATGACCCATGAAGGAAACTCCCAAGTCAAGGAGACGAAGGCTCTGGCGTTGATCCAGAAATATGAAGCCTTCAAGATGGAAGATGACGAAGCTATAGAAGCTATGTTTTCCAGATTCCAAACTCTTATTGCAGGTCTTAAAGTGCTAGACAAAGGATACACGACTGCAGATCATGTTAAGAAGATAGTCAGAAGTCTGCCAAAGAAATGGAGACCAATGGTTACTGCTCTGAAGTTATCAAAGGATCTGAACAATATCAGCCTTGAAGAACTTGTTAGTTCTCTCAGAAGCCATGAGATAGAACTAGAGGAGGATGAGCCTCAGAAAAGGAACAAGTCAGTGGCGCTGAAGTCCAGACCTGAAAGACGGAAGTCAGACAGAACCAAAGCTCTCCAGGCAGAAACTGCAGATACTGACGACTCTGAACCTGAAGACTCTGATGATGAAGAAGAACTGTCCTTACTAACCAGAAGAGTTAAGCAACTCTGGAAAAGAAGGAACAACAACTTCAGAAGATCAAGACCCAGAGGGGATAGATCAGAGTCAACTTCAAAAGTGAATCAGGATCATCAGAATCTGACTCGGATGAACAAGCCAACGTAGCATTTATGGCTACCACATCCAGCAGCTCAGATGAAGAATCTGAAGAGGTATTTTCTGAACTTTCTAGATCTGACTTAGAATCATGTTTATCAGAAACTCTTACCTCTCTTCAGAAATTAAAACAAAAAGTTAAAAGCATTAAAGACCTTCTTAAAGCAAAATCTGAAGAATGTAGTGAACTTGAGACAACAATTCTAGCACATGAAGATACAATCAAATCTTTAACGTTAGAAAGAGATGGAGCTAAAACAAAAAGCTTAAAATTAGAAGAAGCGTTGTCTCAAGCACCACAAACTTCAAATGAAATTATTTATAAATATGAAGAAGCCTTTCAGAAGTTTCTGAAGAGTGGAATAGATAGGAGTATTATGGCATCCATGATTTATGGAGTAAGTCAGAATAATAAAAGGGGAATTGGGTATGATTCTAATTCTGATAAAAGCGAACCAGTATAAAATCACCTTGGCCGGGTGGACTGGAGTAGCTTTGTGTTATAAGCGAACCAGTATAAAATCATTGTGTGATTTCATTTTGCAAAAGCGCTTATTTTTCAAACAATTCAAACCCCCCTTTCTTGTTTTTCTCACCTTCACTTCAAGCATGAGGACTTTGCTAAGGGTGAAGTTTCTTTAAGACCTTTTTGTGTTCAAGACGTGACCCTCGCCCTACATGAGTGGATGTCGTATATTTATTGAAAATGTTCCCTTAACTTTGGGAGAGTCTCATAGCTTGGGGGTGAACCCCTGAGCCGAAGGCTTATATTATTAAAGGGCGACTGCCCTAGTTAGAGGTGATCTTTTTAATCCTTTAATGGTGGGATGAGTCATATTCCAAGTGTCTCTCAATTACCCGAAAAATGTCAGCTGGGAATATCAATCAATTATTTAGCTTGTCACATTTACTTTCATTTAATGTAAGCAATGATGGCATATTTTTCGAGACTCAATTGTTAATGACATGTGTCATAAACGTGCTGAGTTTTTTCAAAATCCTATGGAAATTCAGAAAGGTCCCTTATGGTTTTCAATCCCTTATAAAAGATTTATTATTTCATTTCTCTTGTTCTTTTTCAATCTCTATTTCTTGCAAGCTTGCCTTAACTATTCAATCTCTCACCTCTTTGCTCATAACCTTCTTCCAGGTATGTATCTCCCTTTCTCTTGCTTTCTATAGTAAATAGGTTTTACTAAGATGCATTCGAGATGAGACTTATCCTAAAACATAAGGTTCTAGATTTGTTCTACTACTTTCTTAGGAACAAAATAGATAATGTATATCTCTTCCATCGTGCCCAAAGATGCTAGATATTTTCGATCTAGTTACACCTCTGCCGAACAGATCTTCCATCTTCATTCGGGAGTGGAGATTTCCTCTTCGAAGGATGAACACCAAGTCATTTTGGAGGCTTGTTCGTCATTGGAGAGGGCGACTGTTCCCGTCTTCTCCAATCCTTCTTCTCCATAATTCGAATTTTACCTCCCTTTTATCAAGGATATGGGGGTATTTTCCCCACTTCTCTATAGAGGTTTTAAGGGTCCTCAATGTTGCATCCTCTTATCTATTTTCTAACAGTTGGGGTTATATTAGGGCTTTCAAGATAGTCTGTAAAGACCTTGGTTACTCTGACCTTATGAGTCTTTTTCTCTTTCTACACCACCAAATCAATAAAGAGCAGGTGGTGTCTTTGAGTACTCAGCTTTGAAATCCCCATTTTGCATCACATTCCAATCATTATTAGTATTGGAAAGACAAGTTCGTGCGAGTGAAGGGGCGAGATGATTCCCTTGGTGTGTTGGGAGATGATGGCGCCTTGATGACATGCATCACTACAGGATTTTTACAAGAAATTTTGGATGAATACATTGAAATAATGAGTCAAAGTCATGTCAAAGTGTGGAATAATGTATCAAAGTTGCTAAAGTGTGAAATAAAAGGTTATTGATATGGTGGAGTTATGGTTGAACAAAGCCAAGGAAACTGAACCTGTTAGGAAACACATTATTGTTGTTGAACCTTCTGATGGAACGGGCTATATGAAGATTCATTTCAAGAATCTTAACCTTGAAAAGATGAAGAAGGTAGAAGCTATTATGAATGACCTTATAAATCTGGATGTAAATGATTCTGAATCAGATGAAGACCTTGAGAACTATGAAGAAGTTAAGAACTACATGAATTAAACTAGGTATGAATATTGAAGACATTGTTATGTTTTACATGATTTGTTGTTAGTTGTTATTGTTGAATTTTTTTTTATTTGTTGTGGATAGTTGTTGTTAATTGTTATTAACATGTTTATTTTTGTCCTGGCATGATTTACTTCCTTTTTGAGTTAACAATATACTGATGGTTGTTGTCGCTTGTTATGTTACAATATTAATGGTAGTTATGTTGTGGTTGTTGTTACTTGTTATGTTATAGTGTACTACTTATTTATGTTAACATGTCACTTTTTGTTGTGACATGATTTACTTCCCTAATGCTTTGTCGTTGCTTGTTATGTTATAATATTGATGTTAGTTTATGTTTTCAAAATAGGTTAACTCATATTATGGGTGGTTCATAAATGCTTTGTTTTGCTATGGAGAAATAATAAAAGAAGTATGAATCAATTTCGGAAGCTTCAACCTCCTTGTACTTTTTCTTCATGGCAACACAAAGTAGATCAACTTCAGATCATTCCATGAATCTTTTCAATAAAAGGTATGTTGTTACTGTTTTGTTGATGTATATGTTGTTGTTAAGTTTATTATAATGTATGTAGAATGTTTGTTTCACTCCCTTCATTGAACATACACTCTTTTAAAGTGATTTAGAAAATAATAATCTGAAAATTAAGTTATATTTGAAATGCAACTTAGATCAAACATGATTTTCAAATTGCATATATCTCGTAATTCGTCTATATCGCTCTTTAACACGTATAATTTGTTTTATTGCCCCAAATTCTTCAAATAAATAGTACGTTATCTATTAATTTATATTGCAAAACATCAAATTTATTGAGAAATTGGATCATCTTCATCTCTGTCATCATAATAATTTTCATCATTGATTAAAATAATGATGTTGATAGCGATGATGATGATCCCTAATTAGTCAACATATTGATGCTTTGCAAAATAAAATAAGAATGAACTATTGCTTTGTAGAATTTGGGAAATTGAATCAAATACTATGTGTTAAGAAGCAAGAGATGAATTACGGTATGAATGCAATTTGAAAAATAGTTGTTCGTTTAAGTAGTTTTTCAAGAATAATTTAATTTTTAAAATTATTATCTTCTACATCAAGTTTTATGGTTGTATATGTTTAGTGCAGTGTAAGGAAAAACAAACAATCTATATATTTTATAATAAACTCATGGTACTTTTCACAACGGTTGGATTCTATAACTGTGGTGAAATGTTAATTATTTCCAATTAAATTGTTGTTGCTGCTGGGTTTCGAACTCATGACCTTAATATATATCATAATATTTGTTTAATATAAATGTTGTGATAGGTAACACACTACCTTGCTTATAACAACGGCCACACGTTCGTTGTGGAAATCACCATACATACAACCACACGCTACTTAACAACGGACGTTCAACCCTTATTATATGTGTTTCGCAATCGTCGTTATATGTGTTTTCCGTAGTAGTGTATCAACATATTTGTTGGAAAAAAAATTAGTATTCATCTAAGGTGACACTTAGTTGGTGCACCATAAGGTTGGTGCATGGTGCGTCTGGAGATGCATCTCTAAAATCTGAATGGCATTTTTGTATTTTTACGTGGTGCGCAAGTAACATATATGATGCATTAAGAAATTCCCAAAGAAAATTATGTTTTTCTCGTTAAACGGAAAGAGGATTTCTTAATTCAGCATATATGTTTCTTAGACACCACGCAAAAATATATAATTGCCCATAGATTTCGGAGATGCATCTCCGGACGCATCAAATGCTCAGTTAACGTTAAAATGTTCTGGGGATGCATTTCCGAAATATTTTGGAGGTTAAATCATATCAGACCCTTCTTCTTCCTCACTTCCCATTTTACTCAAAATTATATTCAACTCTAAAAAAAAATCTCATCAACAGAGCTCAAGGGAACTTCATTCAACATCAGAAACATCATCCAACCCTGAAGGAATGTTGAAATTTGTAAGTTTTTTGAGTTTTTGATAAGTTTTTAAGTTTTTGTGTAAATGAGTAGAAATTGTTGATTAAGGTTAGAAATAAGTAGAAATTGCATTGACATAGATATATTTTCTGATGGGTCTGATGTGAGGCAGGTCCTTAATGCCATCATGACGGAGGCACAAAGGCATTAATGTATCAAAGACAGTGTAATACCTGAGACCGAAGAGGACGGGGAGTGGTTACATGTAACACCCGAGGGTGATGGAGTGGTTGTTGGTGCACAAGGCATGACAATGAGACACTCCTATCGGCTTCTAGGGAAAAACCAAATTTACATCGGAATGAGAGGGATCCTGAGGTTGTGTAGGTATGGGACTGCATGGTTGAAGAAATTCTTATAAGGATTAAATTGTACTACCTATACCAACAATGTGCATCTTTTTTTTGGTAGCTGGTCCGCTGTCGCGCGCGGATCAAAAACGAGTATTTTTGACAAAACGTAGTTAGCGACAAATTGACTCGGATTATCGTTCTCACAAGGATTCTTGAATGAATTAACCAATGATAGTAACGATTAATGGGGTTTTGGTTGGTTTAGGATTCAATTAAAAAAAATAGATTAAAATAAGTGATTATTGAAATAAGTTGTAACAACAATTTACTGATTCGGTCTTTGCCTATCATCGACTATCGTAATTCCACCCGCAGATTAACTATTCCTATTCGATTATAATATCAACTGACAAGCGCAATTGATAGTATAAGTTGTATGTTCCTATTATCCGAATTAAGCAAACGAGATTAAGTTTCATGAATTAAGCAAACATGAATTAAACGGACTCGATAACGAATTAAGCAAACGAAATCGTGACTATAATTAGGATCACACAATCAATCGGATTAAATCAATATAGTATATGTAAATCGGATTAAGCAAACAAAATACATATATTAATATTGAAAGGAATAAAAACCTGAATAAGAATTACTAAAATCTCAAGGTATCGGAACCTGAATACAGCAAATTGTTTGGCTCGATTAGTTCTTCATGAGAATTCTTGCCAAAGCTTTCAAGTATTTCATGAATCGTCCTGATCCTAATGTTATGCGGCTGCTAGGTATATGGAAAACAAGGAATTTGGTTTACAACCCAACTGGATCGAAAACATAACCCAAGCCCAAAACTAATGACCCAAAACTTAAATAAAACTAATGTTGCAACTTCAACGACTTTTCTGGCCCTGCTACAGTCTGATTCAGCTCTCTACTTCTGAATAAAAGTTGTAGATCTTTTTCTTATCTTTCCATCGACTGGTAGCACGTCTCAATCCGATACTCCTAGCTCAAGATATTATTTTTCTCGCGAAAGCTACTAATGCTGAAAATTAAATACGAAAATTAAATAAGTGCAAAAATAACATAAATTATGAAAACACATTAAAACATAAAAATAATCAAAGCAAACCGAAGAAATGCTTAAATACAAACATGGAAGAACGTGCACCAAAATACACTGATCAGTAGCCTAACAGATAAGAGCTTCATAGTTAAGCGTGTTTGACTTGGAGTAGTATTTGGTTAGGTGATCTTCTGGGAAGTTTTCCGAACAACGTGTGAGTGAGGATAAAACATGCTGAAAAGACTCGTGTTAGTTTGTGGGGTCAGTTGATAATCTTAAAGGTAGTCTGGGGTGTTACAGACAACGTCGGAGGATGGAGAGGTAGAGCTGGCAGAAGAGTCAGAGGAGGGCGATGAGATGTAGTATAATATACACAGTAGTTCATTAGTATATAGTAGTAGTATTATGGATTGTATTTTATTTTGATATCATGCTAATTTATCATTGTTCTCGATATTTTTTTACATTTATTGATATTTTATTTATATATGTTATTTTTAGACCATCTGGACTTGTGTACGTCATTTTTTGCGTTTTATTTTATGGTGTAAATCTGTATCTAAATACACATAAACAAAATATAACATAGAAAATTATGTTCTGATACGTTACAGAGATGTATTTTCGTCAAATTCACAGAGATGCATCTCCGGTACAATACACATGTATAATGGCTTCTGATTGTGATGCATAATATATGTTTTAAATTGTTACGGAGATGCATCTCTAAAATATTTTAGCGTTCAATCAGAGAGTTATGTTTTGATACGTTACGAAGATGCATTTTTGTCAAATTCACGAAGATGCATCTCCGGTACAATACATGTGTATAGTGGCTTATGAGTGTGATGCATAATATGTGTTTTAAATTGTTACGGAGATGCATCTCTGAAATATTTTAACGTTCAATCAGAGAGTTATGTTCTGATATGTTTGGAGATGTATTTTCGTCAAATTCGCGGAGATGCATCTCCGGTATAATACACGTGTATAATGGCTTTTGAGTGTAATGAATAGTTTGTGTTTTAAATTGTTACGGAGATACATCTCTGAAATATTTTACCGTTCAATCGAATTTGATAAGTCCAGAGATACATCTCCAAAATCCGAGGGTATTTAGGTATTTTCGTGTGGTGGTTAAGAAACATAAAAGATGCATTAAGAAATTTTCAACCGAAAAAAGATACAAAGTCATTTATATAATTATTACATAAGTCAGAGAATGGGTTTATACCATATGTAAGGCCCACTACTAAAAACTTTGTTTTTGGTGACCGAAAAAGCTTAATTATCAGTCACTATAAGATTTAGTGACCAATAAAGCGACAATAATTGGAAAAAGTGTTAGTCGTTAACCTTTAGTGACCGATTGCCTCATTCAATTATCGAACTCAAATCCTTGAGTTGAGGACTATACGCGTTACCACTGGGATGCATCATAACAATTGTCAATTTCATATTTAAATTGGTATATATTATTAGAATACATTTAAATTATTATAATGTTATTTAAATTATATTTTTTTATTAAATTAATAAATTTAACAATAACTTTAGGATCAACCTAAAATATTTACTAAAAATTAGGATGAACATAAAAATATTTTTTTTAAAAATTAGGAAAAAAACAGTAACTTAAAAAAAACCACCAAAATTAATGATGATCGAAATTTTGATCATTGAATTTTTTTAATAAATTAATTTTGTATAAAAATATATTTTGTGACGGAATATTATGATCACAAAATTTTGGTCACTAATTCGATGACTAATTTTATTTGGTGATCAATTTATCAATTTTAAAATTTTTATTAACATGTTAAAGTTTGGTGGTTATTTCGGATGGCCGTTAGGGATGTGCAAAAAAACCGGTTATCCATAACCAAATTGGTCTACTTTAAAAAAAAACCAAACCAAATACTAAAATAAAAATTTGGGTATCTATTTTGTTATCCAAATATAAACTGTTACCCATTATAAAAATTTGGTTTTGTTATTGGTATCCAAATTTTACTATGCGTTAAATTTTTATATTTGTATGTTTTGATGATTTATCACGTTATAAATCAATTTTTTATTTTAAACTTTTTTAAATTTTATAAAAAAATTATTTTAAAATTAAAAATCAGATTTTTTTTCTTTTCACCAAAAATATTATATTTGGATTTTTTTTCGAAAAAATTATATTTGATATTTTTTTTCAAATAAAATTATTATTTTTTTCTAAATAAAAAAGATATTTTGTATCAAAAATATTTTGTATTTTTTTCAGTAAAAAAATAGTTTTTTTTTTAATTTTTAAAATATAATTTTATTATTTTCAATTTTTTTATATTTTTTCTTTTTCTTTTTTCTGAATATTTGTTATTTTTTTCTTAAATTTTTTTTTTTATGTTTTTTAAATTTTAAAAGAAAAAATATTTTAAAACCTCATAAATTTTGTTTATGAACAATTATGAGAGATTTTAGAAATTTGAACAATTTTTTTGATGAATTATTTATTTTATGAACAATTATGATTTATAGAGATATGATTCATAATTATATATTTTAAAACCTTATAAAATTTGTTTATGAACAATTATGAGAGATTTTAGAAATTTGAATAATTTTTTTGATGAATTATTTATTTTATGAACAATTATGATTTATAGAGATCTGATTCATAATTATTTTATTTTATTACCGTTTTTATGTAACACATCATACTTTAGGATTGTTTTTAATCGAGATATTATTTGTGGTGATTATAAAAGTCAAATTTAAAATAATTTTTTAAAATAAATATTTTTTTTATATAAAATGGTTTTATAATTGGTGAAAATAAAAAAGTTACTTAAAAGAAAATAAAATTATTTTTGATATAAAATTGATTTTTTAAAAATATAGTTTTAAAAACTATTTTTTTTATAAAATTGGTTTTAAAATTGATTTTTTTAAGAAAATAAAAAATTGGTTTTAAAGAAATTGATTTAAAACTGATTTTTGTAAACTATTTTTTTTTGAAAAACCGGTTCAAAAACGAACCGATCCACTTATAAACTGATTTCTAAAAAATAAATTGGTTTTATGAAAATGGTTTTAAGAACCAAACCGAATCATATATATGGTTCAATTTGATTTGGTTCATGATCCATCCACACCCCTAATGGGCGTAATGATCGAAATTTGGAGAATCACTAAATATGTCACTGAATACGAATTTTCTAGTAGTGGTCCAAATCCAAAAAACAGACTATAAATTAGTAATGTATTTGAACAAAATTAAATTTTTTTCATTATTTTCAATAAATTCAACCAATTAAAATGAACGTATTTTTCTTCTGGTAAAAAAATGTATTACACAGATTTCTTATTTTTATTGACAATAAATATATTGATCATAATGCTTCACAAAATAGTTTCTGTTGTTGTAACCAATAAAAATAAACTAGAGATTGAGAAATCATAATAATTTGAATCAGAAAATGACGGCATTTCCTTCCTATAGCAAGATGCCAAGAATGGATAACATTCCAAATACAAAAACTACAGCCAAGTCCACTTTGTCCCTTCTTTTGGCACCACCAGCATCAATCAGCAGAAGGTGACAATGAGAAAAATGACAAATCTATTCACAAATGGTTGTTACAAAACTTTTCTACAAACCCAAACCATAATTAAGGGGGAAGAAACACTGATAAAAAGCCGTTATCAGTGATCCGAATGAGACTCGTAAAATTCACTTGGACAAGGGGACATAACCTCTTGCTCCAGCAACTGCAATACTTGGTTCATCGAAGGACGGTCATCTGCATTTGAATCGGTGCATCTTGCTGCTAGCTCCAAAATCACTTCAAGAGTCTCAGCATCTGCACCAGTGCATCTTCTGTCTACCACATCTTCCAATCTGTTTTCTTTCAATAATGTGTTCATCTACAAAAATATTCAAAACTTCGATACATTATCGTGTACGAAAGCTTTCAGTGATGCTATGGATATGCATTGGATGAGTTAAAAGCTTACCCAACCAACAACATTTAAACCTCTCTTTACAAAGGAAGGATCCGTAGGCCTCTTTCCGGTTACGAGTTCGAGTAATAGAACTCCAAAGCTATATACATCCGACTTCTCAGTCGCTCTCCCACTTTGAAGATACTCTGATCGATATATAAATAATATGTTCAAAATCCACTTCACCGAATCATGAGTTAAGCATATATCAGCCAAAACAATGATATTTGTAAATTAATGAATACATACCTGGTGCCAAATAGCCAAATGTGCCAGCAACCACTGTGGTAACATGCGCATCTTCATCGACCAAGAGCTTTGCAAGACCAAAATCAGAGATGTGAGGCTCCATGTTTTCATTAAGAAGGATGTTGCTAGATTTTATGTCACGGTGCACAATTTTCGGGGAGCATTCATGGTGCAAGTATGCCAAACCCCGGGCAGAACCAAGGGTTATCTTTAGACGATCATTCCAGTTCAAGGGTTGTCGTTCGATATTTTCTGAGAAAAATAGTATTTTCGAAAAGTTAAGAGGATTGCACTATTATGGAAGAGTTTTTATTTAAATATAGACAAATTAGTTTAGCATACCATGCAAGAGATCATCTAAGCTGCCTAAGGCCAAATAATCGTAGATAAGGAGCCTTGAAGAAGGGAGCCTGCAATAACCGCGAAGGTTCACTAAATTTATGTGTTTGATGCTCCCTAAGATTTCTAGTTCCCTTTCAAACACTTGATCCGACCCTTCACGGCTTCGGTCAATTCTCTTAACAGCAAATGTGCCACAATCATTCATCACCATTCGGTAAACAGTACCAAATCCTCCTGACCCTACGATATCCTCCTCGTCAAGAGACTCCAGCTTCTCTATGATTTCAGATGATGTGTATGGCATATCACCGTGGAACGTAATAAGTTTAGCACCTGTTAAAATAATAGGTTAGCATTTATAAATAAAATGAGATTCATTTTTCGTTTTCTGCTATTAAGTGGAGTTTGTAATAATTGAGACATTGCCCTTACTTGCTGATGGATCAACTTGTTTCTTGACTTCTGTGTATTTCCTAACAGCTCGTTCCTTCTTCGACGATGAACGAATCCAGAGTAATGAAAGGGTTACGATAAGTGCAAGGCCCAAGGTTGCCACTGCCCCGATTAGCACAGCCTTTAAGTAATGCGAAGAAGATCTTTTTGGAGGGACTGCATAGGTTAAAAAAAATTTGATTTTCAAGCAAATGTAAACCAAACATGAAAACCATTTATGAGTATAGTAAGTCATATTAGATAGTATTTCGAAACCAGTCCAAAGATATGACTTGCCTGAAGCTTCATCGCTAACGGCATGCGGTATCACGACAGGGAAACCAAGTGATGTTCGACATGGCTTTTGGATTTGCCTTCCACAAAGATCTAAATTTCCAATAAACCTGTTCATATTACAAAATTCCACAAAATTTCAAATCCTATTCGGTCTAAGAGCTACAATGCATCAACCAAACCACAAGAATTTACAAGGCAAGAGTACATACGAGTTCTTCTGGAAGGTGCTTAGTACTCCAATGTCGGGGATTTCACCAGAAAAGAAATTGGTGGACAGGTTCCTAACACAACAAAGAAGATTAGCATAACAGAAAATCAATGTTTCAAGTATCATCATGCCACTGAGCTATATATGCTAAATTGACTTACAAAACTTGCAAATGCGAGAGACGGCCGATAGAGGAAGGTATAGCTCCTTTCAGTGAATTGCTTGATACATCCCTACATTGAAAGTTTACATTAAAATCATAAATGAAAATGAAAAAAAAAGCCCTTAAAAATAAAAAACCATTCAGTTGAACTTACAATATATTCAAAAATGAAAGATTTCCAATGCCTGATGGTATGCCTCCTTGGAAATAATTAGCCCTCAAGTACCTTTCAATAGAGTCAAATGAATCATTCATGATTGTATTAGAAAAAATTACATCAAAATAGAGAACTATTTATTTCACTTACAAGGCTCTAAGCTCAGTACAGTTGGTAATTTCAACCGGAATGATTCCATGCAAACCATTCTGATGAAGTGCTCTGATTCAACAAAGAACCAAACAGAATAAGAATGAGAATAATCTAAAACAAACAAATTGCACAATGAAAAGAAGAACATTTTCTACTTACAATCTCTGCAATCTACTGAGTTTACCAATGCTGGGAGAGATTATTCCTCCAAGCTGCATGTACGGCAAATTTCTGAACAGCAAAAGACAAATAAAGTATCATATTCAGCTCAGAAAAAAATGAAGAGAATGGTTGGAGACAGTTGCATACATTGAACGAACTCTTTGTTCAGCATCAGGATGACATGAGATTCCAGTCCATGCACAAGGAGACTCATCAAAATCCTGCCAGTTGCTAAGAACATTCTTAGTATCATTCCAAGTGCTTTTGATCTCCAACAATGCTTGACCTAACAATTTGAAAAGAAAAAAAAAATCACTTAAAGTTTAAATCTTTAAACAAAATCCTAAAATGGGTAGAAAAGTACTAAATGCAATTATTATTTTATACAAAAATAGAATAAAAAAATTTGTAGAAAAAAGTAGAGCACAACATAAAAGAGGGTTTCATAGTTTTTTTGTTACCATCTTGAGTGAGAGCAAGTGAAGAATGGTTGAAAAGTGTTGTGAAGATCACAAAGAGAGTAGAAGCTAGAATGGTGATTTTCATTTTGAAGTTCTATGGTGGGAATGAAATGAAACCAAGTTTCTGATGCAGCATTCAAAGAGAGAGAATGTTGAAGTTGAAGTTGAAGTGATGATTTTTTGTAGTGGGTGGAGTGAGAGTGTAGACCAAAAAGGTACCAAGATTTGAAGCTTGAGGTTTGAACTAAAAATAATGGTAATAATTTGAAGCTTGAATATAAAAATGGAAATGAATGCTTTGGTTTTACTCTATTATTTTATGTATTTTTTTATGAGAGGTTGAAAAAAAGACATTTTTTGAAAGTTGTGATTAAAGTGTTGGAGCAGTGTGGAGAAGCCGTTGATAAGGGAGAGATTCAAAAGATAAAACATTAACACTCGTTTGTGTAGGTGTGGAAGTGTACGCGCCAGTGTAGTCCAATGGGAAGAGGTGTTGATGATACGTGAGTGAGTGAGGCGCGTGGCTTGTGACATTGCATGTCTGAAAAACGACAGACATTTAAAGGAACCATACTTGGTCCACACGAATGAGTTTCACTCTTTTATTTTTGACTAAAAATTGCTAATCTTTTCTATTTTAAATGTGAAAAGGAATTAAATTACAAAATCTAATTGGTAAGCTGGCATTTTTTAGATCATCTTGTAAAAGAAGTTTCAAGGATAAAATCAGTGAAAACAAAATAAATGTATGAATAGAGAAAAAGAAAAGAGAGAGCGGGAGAAGAGAGAAAAAGATAAGAAATGGAATAAATTTAATATATTATTCGATATTAAACAAAAAAGAGAAACAGAGAAGGGAGAAATTTTGATAAGTTTTGAAAATATGAATATATTTCTCAATTAAAAAGGACATTGATTTTTTTATATAATTCTGTTTTTTATAATTAAAATATTAAAATAACTGTTTTTTTAACTATTTTTTAAAATGCTCATGTTTCAAATAAATAAAAAATTGAAGCGCGAAGCTCAAGTCAAACGAATTGACGCATGCATTATACATTTTAGAAGGTAAGTTAGCACAATTGACGCTTATAATGGTCAAAGTCAATTCAATTTGCATAAGGTAAGTTAGCACAATTGACTCTTATAATGGTCAAAGTCAATTCAATTTGCATTTATGTTTTGGAGTTCAAATAAGGAGCCAATTCATATGGTGTATACTTTGTTTGCCTTTTTTTTAATTAAAAATAAAATATTATATTTTAATAAGTATCATTTTTATAAATATAGGTGTGTCTTCTACCATTTTTTTTACGCTTCTTTGCGTTTTCTTCTTAATATTTTTTTCATTTGTTCTAACACAAGTAGTAAAAGACATGGACATGTTTTTTATTCGAGTATCAAACCTCCGATGAAGATGCATTTTTAAAATATTCAGAGTTTCAAGCAACTTGAGAGTGTTGAGACTAACAAGTGCGAGTTGGAAATTTTTAAAAACAAAATGTGGAGAAGTCCCACATTAATTTGAAAAGTGGAGACTTTAGCATTTATAAGTGAGAGAACTCACACACCTAACATCTTAAGATTTTAGGTGAGTATGTGATATGTCTCTCATAAGGTGTGTTGCTCATAAAGGAAGACCTCAATGTAAAAATGTTCTCTCATGTTGAAACTCCAACAGTGGTATCAGAGCCTGTTCAAACCTCCAAATTGATGACTCAACATGTTAAATATGTAATTCTTGGTGTTAAGCATGCTTGTAAGATTCGACAGAGTCGAAGTCGGCCGTATTCAACAGAGTAGTAGTCAAATACAGTCTTTAGTAGTGGTAAGTGCTTGTATTTAACAAGAGGTCGAATACATATTTTAGTTAACAAGTTGTGTACTCGACAGGGTTGGATATCAGCCAGTCGAATAAGGTTAGTTAGTCAGAGATTACTTGTTGTGCAAGTAATCTCAGCTATAAATAAGGAGACACTCTCATTTGTAATACACGCACTAATTCAGTTAGAATAATAAATAAATAAAGTTCTTCTCCCAAAACCATAACTCACTCTCTCTTTTCTTCTCAAAATCCTCCCCCTCCTTCAAATTATTGTGCGGAGGAATCATCTTGCAACCAATGTGTGGTTGAATCACTCAAGTGAAGAATGAGAGGCATGGTCAATCAGAAAGATTGATTCTTGTTCATCAAGATTGATTTGGATTATCTTCAATATTGGGGTTTAATTCCAACATTTGGTATCTAGAGCATTGATTGTGATTCTTTGGAAGCATAAAACAATGACTTATCATCCGAATGGGCATTTTCCAACAAAATTTCTCATCTTAAGTGGCCAGAATTATGATAATTAGTGTAAACAGATGAAGGTTGTATTCTACTATCAAGACATTTGGGATCTTGTGAAGAATGAAGTAACACCAATTGACGAGAATGCCATAGACGAAAAAAAAGGTTACACATAAATATTTGAAGAAGAAAGATTATAAAGCTCTCTTTATAATCCACCACTATTTTGATCCAGACAACTTTAAGAAGGTAGGAGATGTAGAATCCTCAAAATAAGCATGGGGAATCCCAGAGAAATCTTTTAGAGGTGTTGAGAAGGTGAAAGAGGTGGGGTTACAAACTCACAAAAGAATGTATGAATTGCTTCAAATGGAAGAAAACGAAAGTATTACTGATTTCTTCACCAGAGTAATGAGATTGGTGAATCAAATCAAGATGCATGAAGAAGTCTTGACATCAAAATCAGCTGTTGCAAAGATCTTAAGGTTATTACTTCCAAAGTTCGATCATGTGGCAGTAGCCTTAGAAGAATCAAAGGATTTGTCAAGCATGACAAAAGAAGAACCTCAAGGGACGCTTGAATCTCATGAATAAATAATGGGTGAAAGATCTGCAGGCAAGACAAAAAGTGATGTGGCTTTGTAGGCACACCAACTATAAGAAAGACAAAGGAAAATGGAATGGAAACAAAGGTAGAGGAGGCTAACAACAATTTAACTAGTATAAGTCACTAACAAGAAGCTCGATCACCAAGTTAGAGACAATCTTCAAAGCAAAGCAACCATATATTAAGTGTTATAATTGTCAAAAGCATGGACATTATGCAAGTCAATGTCAAGGAGGCAAGAAAGAAAATCAAGAAAGTAATGTCATACTTGCAAAACAAGAAGATGAAGTGTTAATGATGATCACAACAAAAGAAGAAGAAAAATTCAAAGAGGAGTGGTATCAGAAGCCTTTGGTTCGAGTGGGGGACCAACTTCCTTGTATCGAAAGTACTCTCCATAAGTGGTGAGAAGGTGTCACGTTGAAGAGTGACAACGACGGTACAAGTGTATGTGGATAAAAGAGATTTTACATGAGGGGGACATTGTGGACATACTCACACTTGAGAGGGGTGTTGAGAATAACAAGTGTGAGTTAGAAACTTTGAGAAACAAAGTATGGGAAAGTCTCACATTGATTAGCAAAGTGGATACTTGATAATTTATAAGTGAGATAACCCAGACACCTATCACCTTAAGGGTTTGGGTGAGTATGTGGTGTGTGTCTCACAATGTGTGTAACTCATAAAGAAAGACCCTAATGTAAAAAAAACCTCCTGTTGAAACTGTAACAGAGAGGAACTTGATCCTTTGGTTAAACAAAGAGATTAATGATAGTGAAAGAGTTAGAATAATTGAGAGACTTGTTTCATGCATCTCTATTATGGATGACAATGACGATATCCAGTGTATGTGGGTGCCCATTAAATATGACAATGATGTTAGAGATATGATATTTTTACCAGATGATATTGTTTTGATTATTGTATGCTCTTAGATATGTTGTAGTGTTAAGTATTTTTATTTGTTATTTGTGTTTTTATTTTAGGCATGTTTGTGTTTGTTTTGTTGTAACCAAAAATTAGTATCTATATTAAATTCTAAGGTTACATAAAAATTAAACAACATAATAAATTATCATATAAAGCTTGTTCTAACATGTTTTTGTGTCTGTCTGGGCTGACGACATATACCACACTCTCTTGGGGTGACCATTTTCTTCCTTATCATATTTCCGTTATGCCAAATTACATCCCCTTGATATGCAAACCAATGTTCCTCTTTTGCTACCACTGGAAAGCTATTGTTATATACACTAAATAAGTTTATGACTTTGTAAACGACTCATAGATGCAAGAAACTTCCTAGCGAACACTTTAACATTCCATAATGACATGAGATAAAGACATAATAAAGCTTGAAACTTTCCATAATTGCATTAACCTTTATTTAGTTCGACCCGATAGTATCCCATTGGCCTCCCCTTATTATGGTACATTGTCTCATCTACATTGAAATTGTAATTATTACATTCAAATCTTATAACCATGTGTGTGCTATCTTTGATAGTTTCCTCCTTCATAACTTTCATGTAGCTTTCACTGAACAATTGCCCTGATTGCAAGAATGAACTCCATTTTTTGCCTTTTATTGTAAATAGTGATCCCAACCTAAAATAAGTTACTCTCACAAATGCGATTATGGGTAGGTTTCTAATTCCTTTAAAGATAGAGTTCATTAATTTCACAAGGTTTGTTGTCATATGGCCTCATCGTCGACCCTTGTCAAATGCCCTAGTCCACTTTTCCATTGGAATATTATAGACCAATCTTAATGCATCCATATTTGACAAACTAATTTCGTCGCATTAGTGTATGAATGATGGTTTATTTAAAGCATACCTGTAAGACCCCAATTTTGACCCTAATATCCCTTATGTCATTCTCATCATATGCATTAGCATTGGGATCACACCTTGGCATCCTCCTTACACCTCATTCATTGGGTTTACATTGGGAGAGATCACCAAGCACATTTGATTGTATCATACTTCATTTTTCTTTGTTTACTAACCAAAATACTAAAAACATGTCATTGTATAGCCTAACTTTTTTGCAGGTAGTGCACATGCTCACCTTTGATCTATCAAGTTTATATCTAGGATTTAAGACCCTCATTGCAAGGATCTCAATCAATATTGTCTTACTATGGCTCTATACATCATATATGGATCCCCATGATCTTAACATGTTATTTTGATCAAGAAAGCATCAAGAGTTTGAAGTTTGTTTGCCTTGAAAACCCTAATTCATATGGGTATCTTATGTGACTTCTTTAACAATTGATCACAATTTTCAAGGGATACTTCAAATTTCATCATATTATGCATATATGATCTCCCATGGGTCCCAAAAGTTAAGAGAATAGCAAGCTAGCAAGATGGTTCATGGTGGTTGACCAGAGGAAGTCAAGTGATCAAAACAGGGGTTCCCTAGACCCTATCTCCTACAATTTTTGTCATATGAAAGTGATTCCAAGATAAACGTTACTCTAAATGACATTTCGAACAACTTTCATGTTGAGGTCTAGAGCTAGTTTTGCTTGTAAAGTCATTTTTTATGGTGAAAGATTATAGGTCATTTTGTCTAAACCCTAACTTGAAAGTCAAATTTCCAAGACCATAACTTGCTCAATTTTTATGAGATGAAATCCATTAAAGTTTCATGATCAAATTCAAGATGTCTACTTCAACTTTTATGTTTGTAGGAAGTGCAAATTCAACTTGCAAGTACATGTGATATGAGGAAACATTATAGGTCATTTTGGGCCAATATCATTGAACAAGTGATTTTCCTCAACTTCTAAAATGCATAACTCCTTCATGATAAATCCAAATAAGGTCAAATGTGTAACCAAATTGAAGGTATTTAGAAGAGTTACAACTTTTATGAAGGAACTTTTCTCATTTAAAGCTCGTAGAAAAAGTTACTCAATGTGGAAGAAGTGAACATATGGGTTGGTACTTAGAATTTTTTTTGATAGGTTTGATTTTCCAAACTTCCACCTCAAAGTTCATCATGATCCAAGCTTCAAATGAAAAAGTGTTCAACATGAAAGTTGTTCCTCTCGATCTATCCTTTCCAAAAGTCAAAATTCATCCCATTTGGAAAAAGAATGAATGACTTACACATGGATTAAAGTTGATTGACCATTTGGCATATTTGAACTTCCATTTTCCACACTTGAATGCATGGCTTATTAACATGACTTCAGCATTGCTTGCACATGATTTTGGACCTGAATGCATCATTACATGGGCCTATCACACGCCCATGCATCAATGCAAAGGGAATTTTCTATTTTTGAAAGTTTTAAAGAAGTGTGCAAATATCAAGTGCCTTAGATATAAATATAAGTGTCCATGCTCAGAATTGAGGACCCTTGCGCGCCAGCTTTAAAGCTACAACACTAAACCCTCTCATTCAAAGGGTAACCTTTGTGATTTTCATTAAAAATCGAGTTTGAATTCTCCCACTGTTTTGAGATTCAAACTCCAAGAGCCCTCCTTCTTCCTTGATCCATTTCCACTCCATCAAGCATCATAAGCAAGGCCAAGCACAATTAAGAGCAAGATCGTGCCCATCTGAACCTGTAGTGAAGATGAATTTTTGAATTTTTCATCTATTTGATTCTCATTCAATTCTCCACCATTCTTGATCATTTTTGGTTGTCCGAAGTCCTACCAATGTAGGCAAGAAGATTGAGTTGCTTTGAGGTTAAATCGAAGCAACTCAAATCATGATCCTCAAAATTCAACTTCCTGTATCTTTCTATATACTTGGAGTTAGATGAAATTGAGGTCAGATTCGAGCTCCTGAGCATTTTTACTTTAAATTCCTGTCCTCCTTTTTCATTTTGGTGATGGTTGAGGGTGGACCAGTCCGGTGAGGTCCACCAGAGAAGAAGACCGGAGCTCTGGCTCCGGTGGTGTGTTGACACGCCTCAGAACCACATGATCCTCGTATTATATTTTAATCTTGAGCGTCCAAAGTAATTACCACGCGTGTGGGATAGTTGACTGATTACTTGGTGGAACGCGCGCTCTGATCCACTTGATCTACCACCTTAATTAATGAGGGAGATCAAGTGGTCCACGTTTTTTGCTATTTTCTGATTTTTGTTTTAATCGCCTTATTTTTATTAATTCATATTAATTTTAATATTGATCCAAAAAATATGGGACTTTCACCAAAAATTCTCAAATAATTTTCTATTTCATTTTCTGAATTAAAATTACTTTTTGGATCAATATTAATATTTTTCATGATTTAATTATTTTTATGCATATTTTTTTTAATTCTTTAAAAATACTTTTAAGTTTCCAAAAATTATGAAAAAAATTCTCCAAGGTCCTTTGACATTGTTTGACCTATTATAAATATCTTGGACATTTATTTGGTGTTTTGAAGAGGTTTTAGGTTTTTGACCAACCATAATTTAATTTAATGCATTTTTAATTGATTTTTAATTGTTTAATTGCAAATAAATTATGTTGATCTATTTTAATTGACTTGTTGAGTTTGACTATTGTCGTTGGACCTTGGTCAAGGTTGATTTGACTTTGTTGGATTAAAATCATCAGATTTAGGGGATTGATGAAATGTACATTTCATCTTCCAAAATGAATGAATAATTTTAATTTGATAAAAGTCATCATTTGACCAATTTGTGTTTGTCTCATTTCCCATCCCTCTTCATCTTAATCCCATTCTATCCTTATCCATTTCATTGACCTATGATATCTCTATATCCTAAGGCTAGTTGATTGAAAAATCAACATAAGTATGGATGAGATTATGTTCACCCTTTTGCCATTTTCTTTTTGTGTGTGGTATGTTTTAGGAGCATGGTTCATTATATCATGTCTCTAACATGCACTAACACCAATATATTATTGCCCGACCTCAAATATTTGTGACTTCTACATGAGTCCAATTACGATTTCTTAACATAGCGCTAAATTTTGACACAAAAGGCATATCATTCTAGTAAGTGAGATTGTAAGTCTCCCCCCTTTCATGGTATTGTGTGGAAACTTAGTCTTTTTTACTTCCTTTGGATGTCTTGCCTCAAGGATCCATGCTTATGAATAGAGGGTTGAGTGTTCTCCAAAGAATGACTTAAACAATAAAAAGCAAAAGCAATACTAACTTCTAATCAACTAACATTTCAACTAACATTTAATTTCAAGTTATTTACTTTTATGCATTTTAAATTCAAGTCTTTTATCATTTACCATTATTCATATCATTTAACTTGTTTACTTTAATGCCATTTTCATGTTGCTCACTTTAGCCATATCTTGTGATTGTATTATGATTGAATATATTTGTTTGTGTATTTTGTTTGTGGTCTTTTGACCTTAATGTACATAATAACAACAAAAACTCTAAAAAAAGATTTGTATGCACTGTTGGATTTGATCTGGGACATTGGACTTAGAATTAGGCAACACTCCCTATGCAAAAGGACTTGGCCAATGCCAACTTTCTTGAAACCAAGTGCTTGTGAAGTGAACTTTCATCTGATATAAGTATTGAGATCCCTTTTGAGTTCATCTGCTACATGATCTTGATGAAGTTATTACTTTGAACCTGTGTCTAATGATTTATTATAAGTCAATCAAGGAGGAGCTCGTCTGATACATGGAAGATTATGAAGAAGATCATGAAGTTGCTAGCTTGGATGTGACTATCTTTATTTGATGTCTTGCTCTTCATCTTGCTATTTGTGTATTGATATTGCTTGATTCTAAAGTCCAAGGGAAAATTGGGTTTCTATATGACATTCTTGTCTATTGGATTGCATTCCATTGGTCAGATCTTTTCAACTCTTAACTTTTAAATTTTTGCTTAGGATCAGTCTCTTCATCTCCTCTCACTTATTTAATTTCAAATCTCTCCCTCCTTTTAAAATCTTCTTTGCTTGATGATTTCTAAACTTAGACTTTATTGCAAATTCGAAACTTTGGCCTTATGCCATTGCATTTTTTAAACTCTTTTTCTTAAACAAATTTGTAAATGAACTTAACCATATTTACTTAAGATTTCGAAAAGACAAAAAGAACTAACACCCATTCAAACTCTTTTAGGATTTTGTGTCTCTTTTAAACTTAAAATTTTGTTAAAAGCAACTCATCCACTTTGAAATTAATACCACGAACTACGAGGTTTTGATCCCTCATTTTTATGTTGGTACGTATGCACAAGTCCGAAGGTCTTGTCAATCACAAAAATGTAATTAATGAATTCTTTTCTCATCCCCACACTTTGTTATTGCAAATATCATTTTGTACAAAAAACACATATGCACACAAAAAAGGGCTCCCTAGGAGTACCTAGGACACTTTGGGTGCTAACACCTTCCCTCTGTGTAACCAACCCCCTTACCTGTAATCTCTGGCATTTTATTAGTTTTGATTTGAAAACTTCTTATCTTTGGGTTTTGTTCATACTTTTCCCTTTTCCCTTGGAAACAATAAAAGTGTGATGGCGACTCTGGTTTTATTGATGTTAAGTTCATCAATAGCTTAATGGTCATGAATTTACCGCTACAATACCCTACGTTCACAACTTTTTTCTGAAGACACTTGTCTTTGATTTCACACATGAAGTTTTGTGCAATATGTATAATGTTGTAGACATGTGTAGAAGGATGATTTTGTCAACCATTATCAGAACTATTGTATGCATTCTTAGTAGGTACATGTCTATCTAAAATTTAAAAGAGGTTGGGTTTTAGAGCGGCATGTGTTATGAGATTCTTAAGAAAGAAACTTCAACCACCACTAGTCTCACCTTTAGCTAGATCGAAGTAAACGGGAAAGATATTAATGTTATCGTATTATGTGACTTACATAAGTAATATCCCCTTATATTTCCCATATAACTATGTTCCATCAATTTGGATAATAGGTTTGAAAAATGCAAAACCTTTAAAGCATGATTGAAACACCCAAAAGAGTCGATGAACTATTCTATTTCCATTAACACAAGTGTCTTGTGTATATGCCAGTAATGTCTCCATAATTGCAACAGTTCCTGAAGCATATGTCTTAAGTGCCACCAAATATTTTGGAAGTTCTTGAGCCTTTTGTTTATGTTATTGTTTGTGCACCATTCTAGCGCATGCATTCATATCTAAAGGCATAAATATTGGTTTGTTAGTTGAGTTTTAATTAAAAAATCTTTAAACTTATTATTGTTTTGATCACTAGGGTTAGTTGTTGAGAGAAAGTGAGAGAGGTTCTCATATTTAGGGGGAGTCCTAAATAAAAATACGTGTGTAGTATTAAGAAGATGGGCATTTAAGAGGGGTTGTTCATCTAAGACATTTTGTACTAATACTATTGAGAGTGAATTTCCTTTTCTGGGTTGGAAGCCCCCCAAATGTAGGTAATGTTGCACCGAATCGGGTTACCAATTCTCTGTGTTCGTCATTTTCTTTATGACTTATCATTTTGTTTTATATTATCTATCAATTATGGTATAATATGTTGAACACATTGTCTCTGGATTCTCAGCCTTTATCTGAAGCTATTTGGCATGATCAGGTCCCAAAGAACTTCAAGCCACCAATGCTAGTGTCTTTCAAATGTAAGACTGGTCCACATGAGCATATTATTGCCATTAATAGTAGGGGCTTCTGATTCACTCAAATGTAGGCTTATGGTCGAGACCTTTAAGGAGGGTGCTTTGAGATGGTATATGAGTCTACCCCGGTTCTCGATCATTAGCTACCAAAATTTAACTAAGAAGATGGTGCAACATTTTTCAGAAAGTAAGCATAGGAAAGTGTCGACTACTAGTTTATTCAACGTCCTACAAGGGCACTTAAAGTCTCTCCTAGAATACATGACAATATTCAACAAAGAAACAATCAAGGTGTCTCACCCGAATCAAAAATGTTTGCCGAGGCATTTCAGCATGACCTCAAAGCCGTACAGTTCAACGAATCTTTAGCACGAAAAACAACGTCTAACATGGATGAGGTTATCACCCGAGTGGAATGTTACATTAAAGGAGAGGAAAATAACATGAAAAAAAGATCCCTAGATGTAAAAGAGAAAGTGCAGACCAAGTAAGAAGGAGCTGGAAATAGGAAGGAATACTATAAGCCGGGACCCAGAGATTGGCCAGTAGAAAGACCATCCTGGTGACTATTCAGAAAAAAGCAGGAGTACACACTGTTAAACACTAGACGCTAAGATATCTTAAAATAGGTCTATCACCTAAAAAATTTCCCCGTAATAGAAAGCCTAAAAGGGGTGCATATTATGATGGGAAAAGATAGAAGTGCATGGTGTGCATACCACAGACTTCGAGGATACCACACATAAAATTATCATCAATTGAAGAAAGAAATTAAAATCTTAATTCAGAGAGGTCGGTTGTTGTCATATGTGAAAGAGTAGGAGGTCAACCCAGAAAGAGAAGTCTTCCCCGAGAGGACCCAAATTCGCAAAATCGTATACATAAGAAGGGAAATAATATATAAGAGGTTTGCGGAGCCTGGGTAACATGTCATACGCTGAATACGATACCATGGGGATTCACAAGAGGAGGAGAAACTAGCTCGGCTAGGAAATATATGCTTAATGCACATTAAATAGAAGTCGCCTTCAGAGGGAAAAGAGGATTCAGTTGTGATCAACTTATCCATAAAGGACTCAGAAGGAGTTATGGCTGACAAAAACAATCCCACGATGATTAAAGTACATATCTGTGATTAGAGCATAAAGCGAGTCTTGATAGACCCTGGAAGCTTAACAGATGTCTTATATTGGGAAGCATTTAAAGGGATGAACTTCGATACCACTAAGTTACTACCATTCAAAGGTACTTTGGCAGGATTCTCGGGAGAGCATGTACAGGTACTAGGGCATCTGCCCATAACAACCACCTTCGACATTAGAGACCATGCGAAAAGTATCCAGGTAAGGTACCTAATTGTCAATGCTACATCCCCATATAATATTATTATTGGAAGGCCCTCGTTCAATGCTCTGAAAGCGGTGTTGTCCACCCTATATCTTACATTAAAGTATCCTCTAGAGGAAGGCTGAGTCGGAATAATGAAAGGCGATCAAGGATTATCCAGGAAATGTTATAAAGATATTCTAAGACTGAAAAGAATGAGTTATGCTGACAAACCAATCAAGAGTGATCAGTTAAAAGTAAATTCAATCAATATTGATCCGAGAGAGGAGCTACCAAAGAACCAGCTAACACACAGGGGAATACATAAAGGATGTAAAACAACGTCCGATCAGTTCACCCAACTCAAATTGGGGTTGTTCAGATATCAAAAGATTAGGATGGAAATGTTGGAGTCAATTTAAGCATAAGGTACTACACTCTTGTACATGACCTCTTAAGCACAATGTGGAGGTTTTGTAAACAGGTACCGAGGATTTCGCGCTCACTACTCGTGACGGCCGGACAAATGAAGTTTCAAGTAGGGGCTATCGATCACTTCAATATAGGGGAAACATCAGAGCCAACAAGTAGAGTTGTATTGTCCAGAGTAAGCAAGGATCAAGGCAGAATCAGAAAGTTATGGACCAGGGACACCATGTCTACTTGAGGACGTCATACACCGAATGAAGAAATCAGATTCATAGGCCTATATAACATGACAATCCTGCAAATAATTACCAGGAAGTTCAAGGTAAAGGACTGACATGAAGGATATCACAGAGCAAGTCTGATAATGGGCTTCAGGGAAAAAGGTGATTTGATCCCGGATGGGGAAGGTTCCTTTAGTGTCGGTCATAGGGTGAATAATGAGGCTTATAAGTTGGATGATTTATAATATGTAGAAAGATCTATGACCTATAGTGTAATTGGTATTAAGTTTAATCATAACTAATCTATGTAATAAATATCATAAATAAAAATTATGGGAATGCACTCTTTTCCCTTGCATTAACGATTATTTTTAATGAGGCACCCATGGTTGGAGAAATATATTGTGTCAAGCATGTAATATGAAGCCTCTGGCATAATCGGCTTTGGTCAGATAACGTTTAATAAAACCTATGGCATAACTGAAGTCCAAACGCGCTTTAAGCCTTTGGCATAATCGGCTTCGGTCGGGTAACATTTAATAAAACCTCTGGCCTAACTAAAGTCCAAGCGCACTTGAAGTTTCTGACATAATCAACTTCATCCAAGTAACATTTAATAAAACCTCTAGCCTAACTGAAATCCAAGCGCACTTGAAGCCTCTGACATAATCGGCTTCGGTCGGGTAACATTTAATAAAACCTTTGACCTAACTGAAGTCCAAAAGCACTTGAAGCCTCTGGCATAATCAGCTTCGGTCGAGTAATGTTTATTAAAACCTCTAGCCTAACTGAAGTGCAAGCGCACTTGAAGCCTCTGAAATAATCGGCTTCAGCCGGGTAACGTTTAATGAAACCTATGGCCTAACGGAAGTACAAGCGCACTTGAGGCCTCTAGCATAATCGACTTCGGACAGGTAATGTTTAATAAAACCTCTGGCCTAACTGAAGTCCTAGCGGACTTAAAGCCTCTAGCATAATCGACTTCGACAGGGTAACGCTTAATAAAACCCTTGGCCTAATCAACTTCGACTGTTAAGTAAAAATCAAAACTTCGACTACAAGCGATGTGGTTAACTTTTCAAATGTTGAATGGACGACATGATCTGATTGGAACTAGCTGATATATGTATGAGAATTGATAAAATCCTTCAAAACATAAAGGATCGACTCACTGGTCCTTCAATCCCATGCAATACGAGTTTTTCAACCAAAAAACAGGCTAACTAGTTTGAAGTAGGTTATGGTATTTAGGGCTCAAGTGAACAAATACATTGTCGCCTATGAGATAAAACCCTCATAGGCCATCACAATTTCGATATACATAGGTGTGGTATTAGTAAGGCTGGAATGACTATCAGTTGAGCCTCACTGGGGCTCTTTGAATCCTCCCCATATGGGGCACACAAAGCTTTAGAACGTCAGCAAGATAAGATCCCACTAGGGCTCCTCGATTTCCCTGACCGATTCACCATGAACAATTTACTAATTTTCATAATTAAAGATTTTACTTGAATTTTTCCACATCACAAGCCCAACACGATCTTCTGAAATCTTAAAGACTATAAGTCGTTGAAGGAAGAAAATTATGGTCATACTCGACAAGGTCATAGACCAATCTAAAATTCTACAAATTCATTCATATCATACCTATTAGCCTTTTTAAATTTCCTACTTGTTTTCTAAAATAGAAATACATAAGTTATCTCCTGAAAAAGCTTTGGAAAAAGTCATACATTCATCAAGTTTAGCAAACACTCGGAATTTATGTAAAACCATCTAGGAAAACATTTTTAAAGATAAGGACAAATCAATAAGCATTGAACAAAATATGAAATGTCATGGTATATGTCATATCAGGACCCATATACAAAACGAAAAGGGGAAAAATTAATATTCTTAAAAACATTACAAAACGAACGGAATAAAGCTATTATTCATCTTTATCCTCACCCTAGCCTCGGAGTTATTAACAGTAGCACGATCATCCTGGACCAGATCGTTAATGAGAGAGGGCTCAACTTCTTCCCTATCTACAAGGTGACCGTCAACCACGACCTTGAAGAAGTCCATTTCAGACAAGTCAAGATCGAGATAGAGACATAAGGCTTGAGCCTTTGCCCTATCAAAGGCAGCATCATTTGCGTCAAGGACATTAAATTGGGCTTTCTACAAAGAGCTTTACAATTAGACATTTGAATCCTAAAGTGATTTCATTTTCTCGGACTATTCATTAACAGTGTATTTTAACTTCTGATTCATATCCTCCAATTTTTTCCTCTTAGTTTTCTCCTCCAATAATTATTTCTCCAGGTAGGATAGTCTGACTTCTTGTGTATTCTGTTGCTCCTTCAGCTGAGAGATTTCTTGGTTCAATTTTATCTTGTTCTGTTTGCAATCATCTCCAACTTCAAATAACACGTAAGTTAAAATATCACATCTCATCAAATAAGAACTGATGTTTTGGGTTAGTTGCTTCCGCTCTATGGTTTTTACCTTGTTTACGTCTTCCGTGGAATTCAGATGATCCTAAAGGAACTTTAATTTGTCAAAGCTATTGCTTAAAAACTTGAATTCACTGGATGATCTGGTTTGGTTGCTTCCACCAATTTCGTACATCAAAGATGAAATTTCCCAATCAGGCCTACAGACTTCGTCACTCATCAGAGCTTTCATCTTCTTTGGAGACCTCAAGCGAAAACTCTTCGATGGCGAAAGAGTCGAAAGTAGAGATTCCGTGACATTGCAAATTGCTGTGTGTGGGATTATCTTTCTTTTCTTCAGCAACCGGGTTTCTAAACCGTACAAGTCCTATTTAGCATCATTTTGGCCGGCTACTCTCCTTGCCTCCCGGGCTTCTTGCATCAGTCTTTTCTGCTCTTTCACAAAGATGTCAGTCATTTTTCCTGAAGGCAAAGTAAGAAAAGAAGTTAGCAGAATACAAGACGGTATCCCAAGTGGTACGCAAAGTGAATAAATAATCATTACCCAATAACGAAATAATTTCCTCTTCGGGTATAGACAATAGATCCCAGACCTTAATCACACTGAAGGAATCTAAAATAGCCAAAGATCTAACCTCGTGGTTGTTTAATTTATTAAAATTAAACCTGGATATTGAAAGAGGATTCCCGATCCAGTAGATGGGAAAATGATAAGACTCGTCTAATGCATATATTACCTGAGGACATCTCGGTCCACACCTAATTCGTATAAATCAGTCTTTGAAAAGTTTATAGTTGGTGGTGTAGGCTTGGAGAAAACTCTTACTAGGAAGGCCACTAAGGGTCACCCATCCACCATTTTTAACACCTTTGATTTCAAAAAAGGAGAAAACCCCAACTATGGTGGGCTCTATATCTATAGCCTCGTAGACCATCTCGAAAGCCTTGATAAACCCCAACTATTTAGACGAAGTTGAGAAGGGGGCAGAATTTAGGGTTTTTAGTAGATCAAATTCAAAATTGATAAAAGGAAGGTGAATGTTCAAATCTTCCAATACCCCGACATAGAAATGAAAATAATCATCTTTATCTCCCCTAGAACGAGTTATGCAAATACATTCCCCTGGAATACAGGGTTCTAAAATAACATCGTCTTCATTCCCACTAGAAGATATGTTCTTCAAAGACCAAAGTTTAGCTATCTTTCCCTAGTATATGGAGCTATGATTATAACTCGTTACTTCTTGATCAAGTGACTCCATAATCTCCATCAACACCTCAATAGATGAACCTAATGAAGAAGAGTCAGAATCAGATTCACTATAAGAGGCAGAAATATTATTATGAGCCTCATTTATAATACAATCAAAGTCAGCTTGGGTTATAGTATCTCTACACCCTCTCACATAAAAATACCAAAGATCTTTTATTTTACGGGCACTTAAGGTTCTTAAAGTTTTGTTGTTCTTGTCACATGCATCAACAATAGTCATTGAATAAGATTATTTGGAAACGAAAATAAAATGTACCTGGCCTTGAAGGACAAACGAGAAATCTTAAAATTGCTTATAAGAGAGAAAGGCTTTTTCCAACGAATGATAAACCAGGAGATAAATAGGTGATTTTAATTAGGGGTAACTTTTCTTAAAGGGATTTGAACGGTATGTTTCATGTCATTGAGAGAGAGCGAATTCACGTAAGCAATATCATTATTACTAAGGAAGAAAAAAATCTGATAAAGATACGTTGTCATGATTAAGGACATGTCACCATAAACAAATGTCACAACCTAAGTGGACTGGTGAGAATTTTAAACAAAATTTTCCAAACTTCTTTTGTCTGAGCACTTTAACCTGTTAAAATCTCATGCTCGATGAGCTTATGTACATCCCGGAAAATCATGTTGACCAACCGGGGTATGGGATCAACGAAGCCTATTTAGACATGTGAGTTCTTTGAGACCGAGTTGGCATGTTGATTAAGTATGGTAGGGTTAACAAATTGGACAATTGTGTTAATACCTTGGGATTAACATTAATTTTGTAAAACAAATAATGTAATCATCTCTGTTGTTTTAATATGTTGGGTTGAAGAAGTTCAACATCTGGACCAACATGTCATGTACGATGTCACGACATCATGTCTGTGACATCGCACATGTGTAGAAAACTGAATTAATTAATTCAGTATATATTCTGGGATTAGTGAGGATATTTGGTGAATATCCTAACTCCCATGTGGAGGTCTTAAAGACTCAATCAAGATATATATAGGCTCAAAATAAGGAGATATATATGGAGAGATTTTAGGATTGAAGACCTTGATTGTAGCAGAAAGTTTATGCTGACTTTGTAACAGCAAAGAACAAGTTTGCTGTGATTTCTGAAGGCCCAAATCCAGTTGGGTGATTAGGTTATAAATAGCATATTGTAACCTAGTTTTTGTAAGCCTCATAGAATGAAAATTTAGGGGTGTGTGTGAGGTAAACCTCCCAATCTGTGGGAAGGTTACCATGTGTTTCTCAGTGGTCAAAGCTGAGAGTATTTGTAACTCAAAGCCTGTAGGCAAGAGTGATTATGGTCTTGAATGAAGCTGTGAAGCAAGTTCAAGTTGTTTTAACATTACATTGTATTTGTAGTGATAGGAATGGAAACTGGAGGTTTCTATCTAGGAGTTCCTAGATATAGATTGCATTGGGTAGGGATTAAGTGAAGAGTTGTAAACGAGGGAGTTTAACTCTGAATTAATACTGCTGATAGTGGATCTTCTTCCTGGCTTGGTAGCCCCCAGACGTAGGTGATGTTGCACCGAACTGGGTTAACAATTTCCTGTGTTTGTTTTCCTTCAGCATGTTATAATCCTTCTGCCATAACACAGCTGGTATTCCAGTCTGCTTGTCAAGATGATAACAGACCTGGTATATAGCCTACTGTTTGAATGTCAATCAGAATGTTGTGACATTCATCATTAACAGCATATACTGAATACTAGGCAGGTTGGTTTCAATTCAGTAATTAAGTATGGTCTTCAAGAGGATAACAGATCTGGCCAAAGGACCATTGTAAAACTGTCAAACTGGATGTCCTGACAGTTCTTCCTGTATGCTGATACTGAAGTAGAGACTGGTTGGTCTTTTTATAGTACAGTAAATTTAGCACAGTCGGTTTTCAGGAACATAACAGAATCAGCATGAGGTATATGTTCTGGCTGTCAAACTGAATGTTGTGACATTCATTCCTGACAGCATGTGCTAAATTGTAGGATGATTAGTTTTTCTGTTTCAGTATTGTTCTCAGGCTAGTCGTTAGGAATTCAACAGCTGAGCTAATATCTAGGAAACCAACAACTTATCTATAACTAATGAACCTAGCTAATAGCCTATTAGTTAGCTCCTTAATACGTGGAAATTGGTTTGACTTGTTCAACCTTTATTTTAGGAAATACATGTACAAGGCAAGCAAACTGAATAATGTAACAGTTGATGTTCAATTCACTATTGAGACATCTTGTTGATGATTGTGTAGGAAAATAACAGAATTTAGTGCTATGGATGATCTCTGCTGAGTCTTTCCACCAGATGCACAAACCTAGGTGTTCCTCCATACTAGGGTGATATAGAAGCAGATGTCGTGACGTCTGTGAACGTGTGCATATTAGTACAGGGTTTAATAACTGTCTTGCAGTATTAGTTACAATGTTGGATCAGATGTCATGACTTGGAGTAGAACATCTGAAATCTGACTATGCCAGAATTTCAATTGGTATCAGAGCAGGCATCCTGTCTGTTTCTGGATGAGATCCATGGGTGATACTTTCTGGTATCTTGCAAGGAGTTATGTTAGTACTGATGCTGGAACCTGTGAAAGGTTATGTAATTTCCCTGAATGGTCCCTTGAAGTAGGTGGATGGACTGTTCATGACGGGAATGGTGTGTACCTGTCTCTGGAGGTTGGAAATTGGCCTTTGTGTGGGACAGCTGTGCCAGTATTGAATCACATTCAAACTTGGTATGGTCTTGGAGGCTGATCTGGTGAAGTGTGTGTTCATAGGTTGAGTTGTATTATGATTTCCGCTGCATAATACCTGGCAAAACTTAAACTCTTATGTAGTTTCCCCTCATGTGGATGAAAGGCTGTTGTATTCAAGATTTCATCATAATCTATTGAAGATGTCAAAGATACTCGAGTCTCCTCAAGTCCACTCGTCATGACGCTCTCACTTCAGGATGGTAAGAATCAACTGATCACTGATTCTTTTACTCTTTTGGGTAATGTATATGAAGACCTTGAAGAATTTCAAGGAAAGTTGTTCCAAGGAGGTGGAACTAATGTTCTATGTGATGTTAGAACATGTTGTTCAACAAGTATGCAGCTACTGGTTGAAGAGCAGATGTTTTTAGGTGTCAAACAAAGGGAGACCTTGTTTGGAACCTACTCCTGACCTGGAAGAGGAGACATCTGTGTGTGCTAAGTTGACAAGGGTAGGGTCAACTGTGTGTATGCTCAAGAAGGTCACATGTAGAGGTCTGGTCTCTAGAAGTGGAGCTGGCTGAGATGTGACATTGCGCAATTTCCTGCGGCTTGTCCTACTCCTGTAGATTGATCAGGGTTGGATAGCTGTTCTCTGTAGTACTATGGTGTGTTGGAAGACAAGTCATCTGGATGTTAGAAGTCAATAATGGGGTAACCTGATTGCTATTTCATTTAAGAGGAATGGAACCATGAGTCTTGGTATTCAAACACCTCGCTCAGAAGTGGAAGTTCCTTCAAGGAGTGAGAATATGAAGTTACAGAGGCTGGTTGAGGTAGTATGCTCTGGCAATGCATGTCTGCTATTGACTGGTGTTCCTTAAGTACTTATGGTCAGCTGGAGTCTGATTGGTGTGACTGGAGTATCTCTAGGTATAACTCTTAGAGTTAGGTGCCACTGGTAGGGATGATGTATGTACAATGCATGGATATTGGTGTGGAGTTTCCATGATTGTTAATTTAAGGGGGAGTTTTGGTTAACCTCCTCACGGTTGGTCAGCCTAGGGTCTGGTTGGCTATTGACCTGTGTCACATGGGTTCTGGTTGTTGTGTGACACATCTGCAAGGAAGGATTCATCTCTCTCATTCCTAAGGGTGAATCTAATCTGGAAAGATTCTCAAATCTGTTGAAGTGCTTGCAAACAGAAGATGTAGACACAAGAAGAGTACTCTCAAAGTATTCTTATGGTGGAAGTATCTGAACGGATAATTGGGAAAGGATTTAAGATCAATGTCTACTTGTGTCAAGTACAAGTATTTAATTGATTATCCTTGGAGCTCAAGATAACTGATGTTCTTAAAGATGTTGGAACATCTCTTCTTCAAGACCCTGTGCAGAATCACAGGAAGGATAGTACATTGGTTTATGATCTATCTCTTTGGTGGAAGCAAAAGCGTATGATCTCTGAAAAGGTTTCCTGGCAAGAAACATGTTCAGCCTTGGTGTGTACAAGAAGAAAAAGACATCATAGTCTTGATGGTAGTTACTTGGATCAGTGTATTTCTGATCTAGGTAAGGAAGTGCATTGGCTAATGCACACTGTGGAGTTAAGAACAAGTGGCAGCATTCTTGACTTCATGGAAACAGCCTTGCTTTAGGAAGTGGAATCCTTGGCATAACTGAAGGGATAGTTTCTAACTGGTCCTTCTGAAGACTCATGCATCAGAATGTCTTATGTCTTTGGAGAAGAAGCAGGGATTCATCAAGGTGTGAGCTTGGATGACTTAACTGCAAACCTGCAGGATGGAGGTTGTTTACTCAAACTTGGTTCCACAATCAAGTCTATGAGAGAATTGAACTCTTGTTCTATGAAGGGAGGAAGTTCTTTCAAGTGACAGAAGAAGGAGCTGAATTCAACAGCTAGATGTTAAAGCACAATGTTGTGACATTTGGTTCAACATCAGAATCTTAGTTGGTGAAGTGGCACATCAACTTAAGATAGAAGGGTCTACAGAGTTGTAGATTGGGTACTTCAAAAAGGTCGTTCTCATTGCAGTTCTTTGGAGTTGCTGGATGGAGAAGATGTTACATGTTCATGTCTTAGAGAATCTAAGTTCTGTTTAACATGTAGCTTGAAGCTCAAGTCTCACTTGGAAGGTCAGCATATCTTTGGGAGAAGTCTGATAAACTTGGAGAGGTCAAAAAGTGGCATTTGACTTTTTCATATGAGGATTCATGAAGGAGGTAATCAACCAGTGGCATTTGGTCTATCTCAGAAGTGAGTTCGAAGGATCAAGATAATCAACGTATGGCAGCTGATTATTATTGAGGAAAGTCTGAGACAAATTACTTTTGAGCAGAAAAGTAGTAAGTTGAAGACAAAAGGAGATGTTTTTCTATTCATCTCTTGGAGCTTGTGGTAGGAGTTCTAAGCTATCTATGGAAGATTATCTCTTGTAATGGGATGAGAATGTATATGTCCCAATTTGTGTTTGGTTCTTTTGGATTAAGTTGGTGACTCAGTGATATCTGAAGATTATCAGATGGTGTTCCTTGTTATGTTGTGAGGATGTCCTAACTAATGTTAGAACATTTTGTGAAGTGGTTTTCTGTTCTGGTTAGAAGAGAGATTGACACAGAGTGTGGATGTGTTCAGCCAAGAGGGTTGAACAGAGGGTGTGCTCTTGAAGACATGAAGATGCGTCTTATGTTTTCCATTCATCAAGTGGTATGGGTTCTCTTTGAATCAGGAAGCATGTGAAGGTCCAACCTTGGGGTGTTGGATATGGTCATGTGTGATCTCCAAGTTTCAAGAGGAGAGTTGGTTGTTCATGACAGGGGGAGTTCTGTCTTTGTGCTGCAAGTAACCATCAAGCTTGTGGTCTATGTGTTCTCAGATAACTGTGTATGGCACCTTGTTAGTTATCAGGATGAGGTGGTGTATGTCGAGACTGAGGGAGCAGAAGAATGTCTGACCGAATGTCATGACATTGCCTTGGATAATGCTGTTATTTCCTTCTGAACATTAAAGTCATGAGGAATTATGGATGTGGTGTATCTAATTATGATAAATTAGAATAAGCCTGATTGTTACAGTTGTGTGGTACAGGGGGAGTAACCATCTACTGGTGTTTGTGATTTTGGCCTTAGTGGTGCCAGAGGTCAAGTTTCTACTGGAGGTACGAAAGTGGTCTTAGGAAATGTTGAGAGGAAGAATACTTGAAGAATGCAGGCAAAAGCCACGTTGAATGTTAAGACATCACATGCAACGTGACTGACTGCATATAGGGAATAGTCTCCATGCACTGGAACTGCTGTTTTGGAAAGGAAACAGTCAAGAGCTATAAAAGGTATTCAAAGATAGTCTGAGATTTTGTTGGTGATTCTCTGACTGTTTCTTAGCAAATATTAATGAATCTTGACCAAGCATTTATTCCTACCGTTAATTCCTAAGCACGGGCTGGACTATTTAAAAGATGTATCAGCACTCCTCTTCTCACAAGAGAAACATTCCTTCCCTCTAAACCATGGGATATGTCAAGGTTTGGGCAAACTGCGCCTGGATCTGGTTTTGTGAAGGGTTCATTTGTAAATGTTTAGCTAAAAAGGGGGAGAGAAATAGGGTCCTCAGAATGTACCAGAAGCAAGCAAACTGTGGTAACAAACAGAAGTTGGCGTCAGGCACAAAAGCCACCAACTGGGAATATCACTTGTGCCTTGTGATCTGAGTTAAGAAGACAGCTGTGTCTTGTGATCTGAGTTACATTGTCTATGTACTCAGTAGTACATACTCTTCAGGAAGCTCTCCTGTTGAGGGGAAGGGTTGTGATGCAGCTGCACCTTGTACCTCTACTTCCTCATGTACACCAACTTTGGTGTTTGTGGTGGTGGAGATAATGACAGAGGCTTGTTTGTTTTAGCTAAAATTTGCCAAAGGGGGAGATTGTTAATACCTTGGGATTGACATTAATTTTGTAAAACAAATAATGTAATCATCTCTGTTGTATTAATATATTGGGTTGAAGAAGTTCAACATCTGGACCAACATGTCATGTACGATGTCACGACATCATGTCTGTGACATCGCACATGTGTAGAAAACTAAATTAATTAATTCAGTATATATTCTGGGATTAGTGAGGATATTTGGTGAATATCCTAACTCCCATGTGGAGGTCTTAAAGACTCAATCAGAATATATATAGGCTCAAAATAAGGAGATATATATGGAGAGATTTTAGGATTGAAGACCTTGATTGTAGCAGAAAGTTTCTGCTGACTTTGTAATAGCAAAGAACAAGTTTGCTGTGATTTCTGAAGGCCCAAATCCAGTTGGGTGATTAGGTTATAAATAGCATATTGTAACCTAGTTTTTGTAAGCCTCATAGAATGAAAATTTAGGGGTGTGTGTGAGGTAAACCTCCCAATTTGTGGGAAGGTTACCATGTGTTTCTCAGTGGTCAAAGCTGAGAGTATTTGTAACTCAAAGCCTGTAGGCAAGAGTGATTATGGTCTTGAATGAAGCTGTGAAGCAAGTTCAAGTTGTTTTAACATTACATTGTATTTGTAGTGATAGGAATGGAAACTGGAGGTTTCTATCTAGGAGTTCCTAGGTATAGATTGCATTGGGTAGGGATTAAGTGAAGAGTTGTAAACGGGGGAGTTTAACTCTGAATTAATACTGCTGATAGTGGATCTTCTTCCTGGCTTGGTAGCCCCCAGACGTAGGTGATGTTGCACCGAACTGGGTTAACAATTTCCTGTGTTTGTTTTCCTTCAGCATGTTATAATCCTTCTGCCATAACACAACTAGTATTCCAGTTTGCTTGTCAAGATGATAACAGACCTGGTATATAGCCTACTGTTTGAATGTCAATCAGAATGTTGTGACATTCATCATTAACAGCATATACTGAATACTAGGCAGGTTGGTTTCAATTCAGTAATTAAGTCTGGTCTTCAAGAGGATAACAGACCTGGCCAAAGGACCATTGTGAAACTGTCAAACTGGATGTCCTGACAGTTCTTCCTGTAGGCTGATATTGAAGTAGAGACTGGTTGGTCTTTTACAGTACAGTAAATTTAGCACAGTCGGTTTTCAGGAACATAACAGAATCAGCATGAGGTATATGTTCTGGCTGTCAAACTGAATGTTGTGACATTCATTCCTGACAGCATGTGCTAAATTGTAGGATGATTAGTTTTTCTGTTTCAGTATTGTTCTCAGGCTAGTCGTTAAGAATTCAACAGCTGAGCTAAAATCTAGGAAACCAACAACTTATCTATAATTAATGAACCTAGCTAATAGCCTATTAGTTAGCTCCTTAATACGTGGAAAATGGTTTGACTTGTTCAACCTTTATTTTAGGAAATACATGTACAAGGCAAGCAAACTGAATAATGTAACAGTTGATGTTCAAATCACTATTGAGACATCTTGCTGATGACTGTGTAGGAAAATAACAGAATTTAGTGCTATGGATGATCTCTGCTGAGTCTTTCCACCAGATGCACAGACCTAGGTGTTCCTCCATACTAGGGTGATATAGAAGCAGATGTCGTGACATCTGTGAACGTGTGCATATTAGTACAGGGTTTAATAACTGTCTTGCAGTATTAGTTACAATGTTGGATCAGATGTCATGACTTGGAGTAGAACATCTGAAATCTGACTATGCCAGAATTTCAAATTGGGTTATCTTCCACTAGATCAAAATTCGGTTAGGATAACCGACTAAACAAAGTGGATCCAACCTCCCCTGAGTCGAGAATGGTCCAATTAATATAAGTCAGGTTTGATGACAAGGCTAGGATACCATTTTAAGAGTCATAGGAAATGGTTATAGGGTGATACATTATGATAGAGAGTTGTAATTAGTGAAGAGGCGGATGTTACATGGCCATTATAAGGGTGTCAGACATTATTGATATGTGAATTTATGAAGGATATGGAGAGTCAAGCAAAAGGAGAGAGAGACGAAGATGAAGACCTATAAATAGGAGGATGTTTATAAGGAGAGGGGGGGGGGGACAAGACTAAGCTACATAACAGACACACCAACCATTAATTTTCGGCTCTCATTGATTTTAAATAGGGAAATCAACCTTTTAGTGTTTTTAGCAAGAATATTTATAATAGCCTTATATGTCATCAACGGGAGTCCAACTAAGAGATTAGACATGGTTCCATAAGCAATCTGGTTGGTCACACTCCATCTGCTAAACACTCGAGGATATTTGGATCCTTATGTTTCAAGTACATCCCAAACTAAAAAAAGACGAAGTTTGATGATAAGAGTGAATAAATGGTTCTTGTAGGTTGTAACACCCGAGGCCGAAGAGGGCGAGGAATGGTTGTAACATCCAAGGCAGAAGAAGGTGGGGAGTGGTTGCCCGAATTTACATCGGAATGAGAGGATCTTAAGGTTGTGTAGGTATAAGACTATATGGTTGAATGAAGATTTATAAAGATTAATTGCTGCTATCTATATCAACATGATGCATCTTCTTTTTGGTAGCCTGACAAATAAGAAATTCATATTTAAGCATGCTTGACTTGGAGTAGTATTTAGATGGGTGACCTTCTGGGAAGTTTCCTAGAATCATGTGAGTATGGACAAAACATGCTGAAAAGACATGTGTTGGTTTGTGGGGTCAGTCAGTAATCCAGAAAGCAGTCTAAGGCGTTACAAATGGTATAAGAGTAGACCTTTCCCAATACGATGTGGTTCAGGGACAAACCAAGCGGAAGCTAGTGGGCATGTAACACCCGAGGCTGAAGAGGGTGGGGAGTAGTTGAAACAGTTGAGGCTGAAGAGGGCAGGGAGTGTTCATCCGAATTCATATCCGAATGAGAGGATCCTAAGGTTGTGCATGTATGGGACTTCATGGTTGAAGGAAGGCATATAAGAATTGAATGATACTACCTATACCAACAAGATGCATCTCCTTTTCAGTAGCCTAACAAATAAGAACTCTATAGTTAAGTGTGCTTGACTTAGAGTAGTATTTGGATAGGTGACCTTGCGAGAATTTTTCCGGAAAATATGTGAGTGAGGGAAAAGCATGTTGAAAAGACTTGTGTTAGTTTGTGGAGTCAGTCGGTAATCTTGAAAGCATTTTGGGGCATTAGATGGGCTACCATACTACACGTCCATAAAAGTTGTAAAACATTGTCACCTCGTGTAGTATTACATGTAGAGATGTTACAGTTAATGACTATGATTTTTATAATCTATATAGTCAAGATGTTGCATAATCTTTAAGTGTTCCATTTGTATTCCATGATGACCAAAGTGAGTCTCATATAACTAAAAAAAGTGTTGCACATGTAGAACAAGCAAGAAGATTCCATATGACTAGATTCTAAACTATATTTCTTTAAGAATATGATGTCTTTCCCGGTGAGATAATAACATCATATGGATACATAATACACCTATATTTATTTATTGATACTTAGCTTCTCAACATAATGGTATTGCTTCAAAAAGGAATGAGACTATCATGAACATAACCAGATGCATGCTTGATCAGTGCATTTTGATGCACATGCTTCTATAATTGTACTTAGGTATTTCCCTAGTTCATTTTGATTATTTTACTATTTTATTATGTTTTTAGATTTAAGTTCATGTTTGCCTTTAATCTATTTCCGTTTGCTGTTTTCAGTTTTAGCGGTTATTTGATACCTGTTCATTGTTTAGATCATAATTGGAGATACGGGATTCCGTTTTGCGCATTATGATATGTGTTGGAAAACTAAGAGAAAAAGATACAACTTTCATGTTGAAACCGAAAGCTGATTCGGAGTCTAGGAGTCTCACATAATTGGTTGAAGTTTCGTACTTTAGAAAATAATTAGTTTTGGGTCATTTTTGGGTCGGGTTTATGTTTTTCGACCCAGTTCGAATTATAAGTGAAATCCTTATTTTGTTAAAAGGGATTAGCCGTTGTACTATAGTTTTTTACACACTATTCACAATAAACTTTTTGTTCTATATGATTGTGATGGGGAACTAATCTTCTAGAGTTGATCTGCTGTAATCGAGTTTCCAACGCTTTGAGGTTTTTATTCTATCAATTAAATTTTGTTTCTCTTTGAATTATATTCTATGAAAATTCATTTGCTTAATATGTGTTTTATGAATTGGTTTTGATTAAATTCGTATGATTGTATTCCTAACTGGTAATTATTGTTTACGTTGCTTTGTCGTTAAATCGCGTTTGTAAATTATGTTTGCTTAATTCACGATTGTATTAATCTGCTTACTTAATTTGGAACATAGGAATACTAATATATCTTATATCTATTGTGCTTTTCAATCAATATTGAATCGAATAGAGATCGAAGCCTCTTAGGGAATTAGTAGGTAAAAACCAGTGATTAGACGGAAACTGAAAATAGTAGATTAACTTATTTTATAATCGCTTATTTTAATCACATCTTTACTTTGTTTTCTTAATCGATCCATAAACCATACCCCCAATTGATTTTAGTAGGGTAATAATAATACAAGAATCCTTGCGATACGATACTCGAGTTCTCGCTTTCGCTAAACTACAGTTTTCTAATTACTCGTTTTGACCCGTTCGCGACAGCGGATCAATGATGAAAGAAAAAATCCATTTTATTTTTTGGGGTGAACCAGTCACAAATGCCTGTTATATGATCAATGGGTGTCTAACTAAGAGATTATACAAGGTTTCGATAAGCAATCTGGCTAGGTCACACTCCATTAGTCAAACACTCAAGGATCTTTAGATACTTATGTTTCAAGTAAATTCCCAAAAAAAGCTTGATGGTAAGAATGAATAAATGATTCTTGTAGGATATCATACTACATTTTCATACAAATTATACAACCCCAGACCTAGCTTTTTTTTTCTTTTCAAATAGTGATGTTATAGTCGACGAGCAAGATTGTCATAATTGATAGAGTCAATATGTTGCATCCTCTTCAAGTGTGTCATTTGTATCCCATTATGACCAAAGTGAGTCTCATATAAAAGAGGTATTTTATGTAGCATCCCGATTTAATTAATCATTTATTTAATTATTTATTTAGTTAGTTGTTTATCTATTTAAATAATTATTTTATATGATTTATGACGTGTTTGGCCGGTGTCGCCATTTATGGTAAATTATGCTTAATTAATTAGTTTATGTGGGATTTAATTAATTAAATAAGGAGAAATTGATAGAATAGTAAGAGTTAAGCTTAAAGTGTAAATAATGAAAATTAGATGGTTAGTGGAGAGAGGCTTATTTTTAGTTGGCCCAAAATTATAATTAGACGAGATTTAATTAGGTTACTATATATTTGAAGAGAATTAGAAGAAATAGGGGTTAAGAGCATTTTGTCGGTAACGTGAAAAAAGAGAAGAAAATTGAGCAAGAGTCTTGGAGAGCTATGGCTTTAGGAGAGGATACCATATATTATTTCTTGCTTTTCCTCATGAATTTACAAGGTAAAAGTGGATTATTCATCTAAGGGTGCCTTAATCATGAAAGGGTAGAGAGATTTTCCTTAACCTCTAATAGGATTCTTTTTTCTCTACCGTTGATGTTAATATGATACATGATGAATATGATTATATTTTTATGCAATGGATTAATTGAAATTCGTGCTTGATGTTGTATGTGTTGTTGTTCATGTTAATTTACCCACAAATGAAGTGTTTGTGTTGAAATTAGGGGATTTATGTGCTTTTATAAATCTGATTTTTGGTGAATAATTGATGGAATAACATGTTAAATTAATGAGAAATAACATGCTAATATGTGGTAAATATGTATGTATCAATTCTGGACTATTTAGGGATTTTTGGAATTGAATTTGAGGTTTTTGAAGGTTTTGCAATGACTGAACACGTTATTTTACTTTTGTAACAGAGATGACGGGCATCATCATAATGAAGGGTAGACTATCACATGTGTGAAAGAGCTGACGGGCGTCAGCATAATGTCTTTGGTGTGTGTCATACCCCAATTTTGTCCGGTCCTTGGTGACATCAAGTCTTCAATGACATTTTTCATCTGTTAAGATCCTTAAGAAAATATCTGCTGCATTTGTTTTTACTGAAGCATGGGATGGTATGTGCATTTTTGGATAACAAAGCCAATTGTGGTTTACCCATGAGATCTTTTTTTCAAAGGCTCATTTGCATAAACGTGTCCATAATTTAAAATGTGGTTTGAATCTTTTTACATTACTAATCCAAAATCCATTTGATTATTGGTGAGGTATTAAGAGCCATGGATATTTTTATGATCACTCAACCCATTTGCACGTCTCAAATACATATGCCAAATCTCTAAACCATTTATAAAAATCCTTAAACTAAACTTGCATCTTTTTTAAGCAAGTATGTTGGTTTAAAGATTAAGATATCACACGCACGAATATTTAATTGGTTTTTAGGACCAAAGTTTGAAAGTGCAACCTTTTTGTGACATGTTTTATCTTAGGCCTCTTTGGCACATTTTTATTTTTGTTAATAGTAATGTTTTAAAGTTAATCAAATTGAAAATCCATTAGATTACATTGTTTAGCCCAATCCATTGTCAGTTTGAATTATAACTTAAATTTTCTTTTTGATTAATATAATTAAATTGTTAAGGCAAGGTTTCCAAATAAATTCCGAATAATAAAAAATTACTAGTAATCAAAAAAGGCCAATGCATAATAACAAGGGGTTACACGTTTAACTCAATTTTTCAAAGTCTAAAGTATTTTAATTAATTTCAAATTCCTAATGATCCAAAGGTACCTACATGACCACTCAAAAGAGCCTAAATTTAAGTTGTGCAAATCTTACATGATTAATCCCAAGGGTTATATAATTAAATCCAAATATTAGTACAAAGTTTTAAGTACATTTAAAATAAGTTGAAAAGTTGAAATAAGCTGTAAATACAACAGTCTAAAGCAGCAAGTCTTCAAAGACTTCTTCAAAGCCAATGGTTTGAAATTCACGCCCCAATTCTAGCCTCCAAAGCTGGCGCCTCCCCTTTTCACTCAATGTCCTTTCACCTTTTGCAAACCTGCAAAACCAATTCACAATTTAAAAACAGCTTATCAAATAAGCACTTTAAACAAACTAGAAAATAAAGGATGGAATAAACAGATTAACTCTTTACACAATAAACCAAGAAGAACGTTTAAGATCACATTCCAATATCCAAACCAACAACCTTAAATCCATAAGATTAATCATCCCACAAAATCTGGAGAAAGGATAGCTTAGCAAGTTATCTTAGAACCAACAGTTAGCATATATAAACAACAAAAAATTAATTAACAGGGGACGTTTTGAAAAACTCAGAGGAAATTGTTGAAAAGATTTTTCTCTGGTAAACCACAAACAAAAAACAAGACACACGTTTTTGATAGATTCAACAGAATAACCAAATATTCCCCAACTCAAACAAAGCCAAACATACGTTTCTGAAAAAATCGAGAAAAGGACAATCAAAGACCTTTTCTCTGTTAAACCCAAACCAAACAGAAGAAACATTTTTTTGAAATCTCTGATACCAATCAAAACAATAATCCATAAAATCTCCAAACCCTAAAATTCAAGCCAAGCAACAATATCATTCAAAGCAGGAAAATAAAGGAGAACAAAAATAGAAGGAGTTGAACTCATCTTGAACGGGAGAAGGAGCGTCGTCGGCGACCTGCCTCCGGTCAAGTATTTTTCTTTCCCTTTCGCTTTTAATGTTTGTACTACCTCATTCGTTGTCGTGAGAGGATGAGATTTCCAAGGTTCAGTTTAAGAAAACCCCTGCTTTAATTTTTAGGGTTTCCTGTTTTGTGGTTTGGTTGATCTTTTGTTGGAAACTGAGGGCGGATCTTTGATCTTTGGCAAAAAAGGTGAGGTTTGGTGTTTTTTTAGGGTTGAGGGTGGTGGTCACCAGAGAAGACAGTGGCGGGCGCCGCGGGCCACCGCTTCTCCGATGAAGGTTGCTCGGAGGTGGTGGTGAAAATTGCAGAGCAATTTTATTTTTTCGTTTAGGTGAAATAGAGAGAGAGAGAGAGAGAGAGAGAGAGAGAGAGAGAGAGAGAGAGAGCGAAGAGAGAGAGTGGAATGAGAGGAATGATCTCACTTCCTCCGTTATTTTTTGTTTTATATTTTATTATTATTGTTTTGGGGCGCCACGTGGCCCCTCCTGGCGGTGCCATTTGTTGGGTTCAACCAGGGGATCCTGTGTGGATCCCCCCACCACATGGTGGTACACCCTTACATGCATTCCCTTTGACCTTTGACTCAGTCAAAGTATGCTGAACGCGTGGCCCTGATTTCCCCATATCCAGTCAACCTTTGACCAAGCCATTTAGGGCTTTTGGTAATTTCGTTTGGGCCAATGTTGTTTGGGTCCAAAGACATGATTTCTATTTAAACCCCCATTCTATTTTCAGCAGCATCTTGGATTGGGCTTTTCTCCTACTTGGTCCATTTGCTTGCATTTTTAATTTATTTTATTTATTCTGTTTTATTTCTACACATATAAAAAATACAACATATTTTTATGGCTATTAAATAAAATAAAATAATACTTTAGTTTACTTACTTTATTTCAAAATTATAATTATGTTATTATTATTATCAATTTTTAATAGTAAATATGTAATCATATTATTATTATTATTATTATTATTATTATTATTAATTTTTAATAGTAAATATGCGATTATAATATTATTATTAATATTTAATAAATATGCAAATATTTGGTTATATTCATTATTTTTTTATTGCTTATTATTTAATTAAAATAAAATAATCTACTAAATATTCAATTAATTAATTAGTTATATCATCACTAATGTCCTTCATAACTTAGATAATTGTTTATCTTGTGGAGTGTATGTGCATGGTTATTCTTTATTTATTTGTTTATACCGAACCTTGAGTGCACACAAAATGACATGTTACATTCGTGACGAAATTAGGTCGCTTTCACCGACTTAAAAATCATTCGAGCCAATTTTAAAAAGAAACAAATAAAACTCATCGATTCAACATCGAGCCCATTTTTCGAATACATTTGTAAGTCGATTGCTTTTTAAGCATCGCCATCAACCTCACGTAGCTTATTCTTGGGCTTTCTTACAATGAGACCTATTCGGTTATTAATTAATCAATTAGATGATGGATTCACTAAAATTCAATTCATTCATAAAATACAAATTTAAAACCTCGATCCAACATCGAGTATTCTTTATTAAGAATTAAAATACCTGGTCACAATTAAACATTATTTCACTTAGGAATAAAAGAGGTAATGGTTTTGAGTTTTCAACTCCTCTCCTCGATTATGTAAGCACGAACTCTTGTACTTGATTAATCAAACAACCGTCATCTCTAATCTACCTAAGCACAAACAAATTAATTTCTTTTACATTAAGGAATAAAAAGGGAGATGACTTTGGGTCTTCAATTTTTCTCCTCGACTATTCGAGTACAAGTTCTCTTACTTGTTTAGTCAAATAGTTATTGTTCCTTTACAAATCTCCACACGAAATGACATGTTACAATCGTGACGAAATTAGGTCGCTTTCATCGACTTAAAAATCTTTCGAGCCAATTTTAAAAAGAAACAAATAAAACTCCTCGATTCAACATCGAGCCCATTTTTCGAATACCTTTGTAAGTCGATTTCTTTTTAAGCATCGCCATCAACCTCACGTAACTTACTCTTGAGCTTTCTTATAATGAGACCTATTCAGTTATTAATTAATCAATTAGATGATGGATTCACTAAAATTCAATTCATTCATAAAATACAAATTTAAAACCTCGATCCGACATCGAGTATTCTTTATTAAGAATTAAAATACCTGGTCACAATTAAACATTATTTCACTTAGGAATAAAAGAGGTAATGGTTTTGAGTTTTCAACTCCTTTCCTCGATTATGTAAGCACGAACTCTTGTACTCGATTAATCGAACAACCGTCATCTCTAATCTACCTAAGCACAAACAAATCAATTTCTTTTACATTAAGGAATAAAAAGGGAGATGACTTTAGGTCTTCAATTTTTCTCCTTGACTATTTGAGTACAAGTTCTCTTACTTGTTTAGTCAAATAGTTATTGTTCCTCTACAAATCTCCAAACCCCAATTAAATCAAATATTCTCACAGTAAGCTAAATGAAAAGGGAGTTGACTTTGAGTTTTCAACTTCACTCCTCAATTGGTCGAATACGAGTTCTCTTATTCGGCCAGTCAAACAATTGTCATTTTTCCGCAAACATACAACTTAATCAAATCATTTTCTTAACAACTATACGAAAAGGAAGATGGTCTTGAGTCTTCGGTTCCTCTTCTCAAATGCTTGGATATGAGTCATTTTACTCAGTCGTTCAAGTACTTGTCGTTCATTCTAAAATACGTCAAACATATACAACCTTATTTTCATAAATATACAGATGAAACAGAAAGCGGTTTAGAGTCTTCTACTCCCTTTCCCGACTATTAGGATACGAGTTGTCTTACTCGACTATCCGAGTGATCGTCATCTAACCAAAAATATCTCAACCAATCAAAACATCCAACATATTAATCCGACTTGCCCAAAACTCTTTCAGAAAGTACGTTGTTAATCCTTTCTAATGCGCACAACAAACTATGGCTTAAGCCCCCCCTGAGAGTAGACAAGCCAGCGTTTAGCCTTTAGAACGCGATCTAAAATAGTTGTTCATTAAAAAAAACACCAACCAATCGTAGTCCCCGAACTATGAATGCTCTGACTTCCTTATTGCATCATAAGGATACGTAGGCAGGAGATTGCTGTATCTTCGCGAGCACACTAATAAAAAACCTCCCCTTTCCCTTTCTAAGATTCTCATCCATTTCTATTTTTAATATATTATAACCCAAAGATAACAAACAAACATAAATTAACACTTAAAACGCAAATTAGAACTAAAAGGTTCTCGTTGAGTACAACGGACGTGAGTGGTGCTAACACCTTCCCCTTGCGTAATCAACTCCCCAACCCGAATATGGTTGCGACGACCATTATTCTATTTTTCAAAGGTTTTATAGATATTTTCCTATCCCTTCATTGGGATAAATAAAGTTCGGTGGCGACTCTGTTCGAACATAATTTTTTCCGCGACCATCGCGAGGAATCGTATTTTTCGAGATGCGACAGATGGCGACTCTGCTAGGGATTAGCTCCAAGCAAAAGAGAGTGAAGCCTAATTTAGTTCAGTTGACGTATTGTATGTTAATTTTGTGTATCTGCTTGTTATTTATTTTGTTATTATTATGTTGTCGTAATTATTGTATGATGTTTTATTGGCTATAATTGGGGTTCTCTGGTTGGCGGTACTTGGTGAGATAGGCTCTCCACCCGAGTTTGAGAAAAACCATAAGCTTAAGTTGGTGGTTGCGTAGTGGGCGCCCACAAGGACTCTTCCTTGTTAGGAAGATACGAAGACCCCGCCTATAGGAGATTCTCTTGAAATATTATTGCCCGATGAGTTTTTGTCACGACGATAATATTCTCAAGTTGGATCAATGACTCTAGGGACCTTTTAACCCATTATATCCGGTGGTTATGTAGTATCTACCTGAAAAGTCCCAGACTTATTGGGTTAATACGAAATCCCCAATCAGATGAGATCCCTTGGGCTATTACTACCTTACAGTGGTATTCCCAACCTCGATCTATGACTCTGAGAACCTTATTAGAACCTTGGACTCGAGAGTTGTGTAGTATGGACCCACTAGGAGTCTTCCTCTTTGGGACCATACGAAGGCCTCACCCAAACGAGACTCTGTTTAGGGATGTTATTAGCAGATGAGTTTTCATCATGACAATAACTTTCTTAAATATTGACTGATGACTTTGGGAACCTCTTACCTTTAACATTCTCCCAAAAGGGTTTTTGTTTAGTAACCAAGAATACCCACTCGCATGACCTATATATTAACCTACATGTGACACGCATAATATCATTCATAGCATAACATTCATACTATTTTATTTCCAAGGAATCTGAGTATCATGAGTTGCAGGAATTCAAGAAATATGGAATCAAGCAAAAGAAACATTTACTCCTTCAAGTTTAAGGATCCCGATCTAAAGAACTTACGTAACTTGGTCTCTCAGATGCACCCTGTATACAGAATCAACTTTGGAAAGAATTATGGCAATTTGCTCAGCATCCTCAATCAACAAGTGGACCATACATCCTTAATCACTTTAGCCCAATTTTATGACCTACCTTTAAGATGCTTCACATTCCAAGACTTCCAACTAGCACCAACATTGTAAGAATTCAAGCGTCTTGTCAGGATTCCTATGAAGAACAAGTCACCATTTGAAGGGACAGATGAATCTATGCCCCTTGAGGTCGTTGCTAGTGTGCTTCACGTGGATGAAAAGAAAGTAGAGGCTAACTTAGAGACCAAAGGGAATACCAAAGGATTTTCACTAAGTTTTCTTTTGGAAAGAGCTCATACCCTATTGAAGGCAGAAAGTTGGTATGCTTGTTACTCTGCTATTGCATTGGCCATCTATGGCGTCGTCCTGTTCCCGAATATGGATGGTTTCGTAGACATGACTTCCATTTGTGTTTTCCTTACTGGGAACCCAGTACCCACTTTGTTAGATGATGTCTATTATTACATAAGTCATAGGTATAATAAGAAGAAGGGATTAATTGCTTGTTGTGCTCCTTTATTGTATCAGTGGTTTCTAGAACATCTTCCAAAGACAGGTGCTTGGGTTGAACAGACAGATGCTAGTTGGCCTTAAAGATTGGGATCACTCCGATCTGAAGATATCTCCTGGTACTCCAAAGAATACATTAACATGGATATCATATTCAGTTGTGGAGATTTCCCAAATCTACCGCTTATTGGAACTCAAGGATGTGTGAATGCTAATCCAGTTCTATCACTCAGACAACTTGGCTACCCAATGGAAGGCTCTCCAGAGGCAAATTCTTTGGAAGATTTCTTGTTACTTGACTTTGGGGTTAAGAATCCTAGCTTATTCCAGCGAATCAAAGAAGCTTGGAAGAATGTCAATCGAAAAGGGAAAGTTGGGTTAGGGAGAGCAAATGGGATTACAAAAGAACCATATTTTCAGTGGGTAAAGGAAAGGGTGCAGATGATTAAAATGTCATTTGTCATTCGGACACCTATACCTCTTCCTGAACCTAAGCTCACCCATGTCCCTATTAAAGAAATGGAGGAACTCAAGACCACCATGGTAAAGCTATAAAAAGAGAATGAAGAGCTGCAGATAAAACTCCAACAAACCCTCAATGAGAAAAATAGTATGAAGTGGGAGCTTGAGAGAAAAGAGGCACAACTTCAAGCCCATGTGGAAAAGTTCAACAAGGAGGAGCATAAGAGAAAGAAGATAAAGTGGGATTAGAACAAGTTGATCATTGTTTGGATACTCTTAAGGGTCAACTACGACAAGCTCAGAAAGAATGTCAAGACAATGAGCGTTGGTGGCATCTAGCTGTCGCATCTCGAAAAGTACGATTCCTCACGATGGTCGCGGAAAAATGTTGTTCGAACAGAGTCGCCACCGAACTTTATTTATCCCAATGAATGATAGGAAAATATCGATAAAACCTTTAGGAAATGTAATAATGGTCGTCGCAACCATATATGGGTTCGGGAGTGGATTACGTAAGGGGAAGGTATTAGCACCCCTTACGTTCGTTGTACTCAACGGGAACCTTTTAGTTCTAATGTGCGTTTCGTGTGTTAATTTATGTTTGTTTGTTATCTTTGGGTTATAAGATATTGAAAAATAGAAATGGATGAGAACCTCAGAAAGGGAAAGGATAGGTTTTTTATTAGTGTGCTCGCGAAGATACAACAATCTCCTGCCTACGTATCCTTATGGTATAATAAGGAAATCAGAGCATTCGTAGTTCGGGGAACTACGGTTGGTTGGTGTCTTTTAGTGAACAGCTGTTTTAGCTCGCGTTCTAAAGGCTAAATGCTGACTTGTCTACTCTCGGCGGAGGCTTAAGCACTAGTTTGTTGTGCGCATTAGAAATGATTAACAGTGTTCTTTCTGAAAAGAGTTTTTGGTCACACGGGGGTGACGAGTTGGATTAATATGTTGGATGTTTTGATTGGTTGAGATGTTTTTGGTTGGATGACGATTACTCGGATAGTCGAGTAAGACAACTCGTATCCTAACAGTCGGGAAAGGGAGTAGAAGACTCTAGACCACTTTCCTTTTCATCCTTAATTATAGAAAGGATTTGCTAATAGTTAAAGTGTTTTGAACGGATGACGAATACTCGGATAATCGAGTAAGACAACTCGTATCCTAATAATCGGGAAAAGGAATAGAAGACTCTAGACCGTTTTCTTTTTCATCGTTTAATTATAAAAATGATTTTTAGTATGGTTGATGTATTTTAGAATAAACGACAAGTACCTGAATGACTGAGTAAAACAACTCATATCCAAGCATTTGAGAAGAGGAGTTGAAAGCTCAAGACCATCTTCTTTTTTCGTACAGTTTTGATTGATTTATTAATTAGCGGAAAAAATGACAATCTTTTGAATGACCGAGTAAGAGAACTCGTATTCAAACAATTGAGGAGTGAAATTGAAAACTCAAAGTCAACTCCCTTTTCATTTAGCTTATTGTGAAAATATTTTGATTTAATCGGGGTTTGTAAGTTTGTTAAGAGAAATGACAATTATTTGACTAACCGAGTAAGAGAAGTCGTATTCAAACAGTCGATGAGAGAAATTGAAAACTCAAAGTCATCTCTTTTTTCATTTCTTTATTATGAGAATAAATTGATTTAATTGTGTTTAGGTGATTTAGCAATGACGATTATTTGACTAACTGAGTAAGAGAACTCGTATTCGAATAATCGAGAGGAGGAGTTGAAAACTCAAAACCATCCCCCTTTTCATTTCCAAATGAAATGGTATTTGATTGTGGTTAGGTACTTTAATTTAATTTTAATAAAGAAAACTTGATGTGAGATCGAGGTTTTAAATTTGTGTTTGCGAATGAATTGGATTATAGTGAATGAATCATCTAACCGATTAATTAATAATCGAATAGGTCTCATTGTAAGAAAGCCCAAGAGTAAGCTATGTGAGGTTGGTGGCGATGCTTAAAAGCTATCGACTTACAAGGATATATGAAAAATGGGCTCGATATTGAATCGAGCATTGTGTGATTTTAGTGATTTAACATGTTTTTGGATCGATGATGAAATGGAGTGAAACCGAATTGGTAAGTTAAATATGATTATGAAATTGTGATAGTGGAGGAAATCGATCAACATTTAATTATCAAAATTAATTTATTAAAGTTCGATAAAATCGATTAATTAAGATTATTTATCAAAATTATTTAACTGAATCAAATAATCAAGTTAATTAAAATTAATTTATCCAAATTAACTAATTAAACAAAATTTAATTAATTAATTAATTTAAATAAAGGTGAAGGAAATAAATGTCAAATGTCAATTTAAAAATGATTTAAGTGAATTGATCATAATGTGCTCAAACACCGGTTTGGACGATATGACAACATGATTAATGTCATTCGTAAAATTATAACGCGGTGAAAATGTTCTATTGATATATTTGAAATTTGACGACATTTCAACATAAAATCGGTGTTGAAACCACTTGATTAAGCTTAACTCACACAACACAATGCAATGGAACACAATGCAATGGAATAGACTCTAACAACCTTACATTCTGTCATTTATGGATTACATTAAAATTGAATGTCAACAAATCTCAAACAAAAACTCTAGCACATATGCCTAAACAAATTTGTCGCAAATATCGTAATTGAGATAATCACCACATCAACATGATCCAATAGAAACACTATAATCAAAACACACTAAATCTTACAAATGTGATTCCTAAAGATGAAATATATATATATATATTATATATAATATAATATATATATATATATTATATATATATATATATATAATATATAATATATATTATATATATATAATATATATATATATATATAATATATATATATATTCTATATATAATATATATATATTATATATATATATATAATATATATCAAGCACTACTATTCAATTGGAATTTATTTGATAATTTAATTAAGAACCACTAATCTAAAAAAGTTTAAAGTCATGTCAGTATACTACCATTTAGGGCTGGACAACGGGCCGGGTTGGGCGGTTTCGGGCCCAAAAGCCTCACCCATCCCAACCCGCGGTTAAGCCATATAAGCCCATTTTCGCCCATTTTTGTAATCGGTTTGGACGGGTTGCGGGTTATGCAATCGGTTTAATCGGTTTTATTGGCTTGAAATTATTTTGAGCCCAATAATACATTTTGATAATATTTTGAGCTACAAATTACTACAATTTAGATTCAAAATAAATTCAAAGTATCAAAAACTTCAATCCAAAATAACAACTGTTATGCTACTTCCACACAGACCTTAAAAAGAAATTAATAAATTACAACCACTGTATCATATACAAAAACTCAAAATACATGAGAAACAAGAGAACTTTTGAAAGTATATCAAACAGTTGACTGTCCATATTACATCTGCACATGGTTGATTCATTCAGATGTCTCATTGAAAAAGTAAAAGAGGACGAAGCATCCATTGACGCTTGACGAAAGAGTTCTTCAATAGCTCGAGGAATAATCCCTAACTGCTCATTTGTACCATCCTAAAATTAATCATATACAATCAGAAACCACAACATACATTGGATAACATTAATTAGCAGATGAACACAATTTTGACATCACTGACCATGGTGAATGTCTTGCCTGTGCCGGTTTGACCATAAGCGAAAATGCACACATTGTGCCCGTCCATTGCAGATCTTAGAATTGGCTTCACTTCAACAAAAACACTTTCTGCAGATGTTCATACAATGGTAAACACAGTAAAATTTGGTACAAATATCAAATAATTAAAATTAGGTAACACAACAAAATGGAATTTGATAGAGTACTAACCTTGAGTTGTATCTTGATGAAAAACCTTATCAAACGCATACTCTTTCCTTGTCCCACCAAACTTAACTCGAACTCTCTCTGATTCAGCTGATACAGGTTCATAATTTTTTCTCTTCTCTTTCGAAAGATTCGGTCGAATCCTACAAAACAGTTAATGCTCCCTGAATAACAAAATGAAAAATTTCAACCCTCTAATAAAAATAACATATTAACATATAATAGAAACCCCAATTAAGACTCTACCTTTGATATCCAATATCTTACTCAATGCTTGTCTCCTCTTTCCATCCACTACTCTCTGCTTCAGCCTCAGTTCCTCAACCTCTCCTGCATAAAACAAAACAAAATCAGCAACATTTATTTCACTTTCACATATTTAATTCAACAAAAACCAAAAAAGGAAATAAAAAGATTTCTAATTTATCTATACTTTGTAAATTGGATATCAAGTGTTGAATCTCGTTGTTTTGTTGCTCAGGAACAACAGCCACATCAGTGTAAACTTTTGAAACCGGTAATAACCCTTCAACTGAATCAGAGTTTGAAACCTGAGTTTCAGTTTCTGAAGGCAGCAGCTGAGTCTGGTCTTCTCCATTAGAAAGCAACATATTTCCACTCACAAGTAAGACAATTCTTGTTGAGTTTAAGATAATAGTCATGCGTTCAACTAGTTATGCTTTTGTAACGGATTTGTAACGACTTACAGCTTCCATAAGTTGCTTCACTTCAGTCTCGGACAGTCTTGATCCAATTCGAGCCAAACCTGTAATGGAGAAATACCCCAAAAAGATAAGCCAGAACATGTAACTCATAGAATGTTCAGAGTACTCATGCACATGATGAAAAACAAAATATGCTGTAATCATCTAAGATTCCAGAATGACAGCAGTATCCGTAAAGTTTACGTTCAATATGCCAGTTTTTTTTATGCCAACACAATAGACTGGTCTGAATGTGTTAATCTTTGGTGCATGTTTATACCAAAGAAAACTATACGGGAAAAGAGAATTAAGCAGGCTTATAATCTTTGAAACAACCTGCTTAAATTTATCAATAATTGCAGTTGTGCATAGGGTAATAACTAACAAATTAATTCTTTAGACATAAATTTGGCAGGCAAATTGTGGTGGCACTAATGTGGAATCAGCACTAAAACCATGTATTTGATTTGTGTCTAGATCAAATTTAAGTAGTGAGTGATATTTGGAGCTGGCTTGCTGATGTTGTCAATTAGAAGCTGCAACATGTAGAAGGTAGATAAACAACATTTTAAGATGAAAAAAAGGAAAGACAGAAAACAAACAAATGCAAGGAGTGAAGACGAACTTGCAGAATAAGAATGCCCGGATCATCATTGTTATTATTATTATTATTATTTTCAACATAATTGAAGTATGTTGAGCATCTTCTTCCTTTTGTTGAGCCTACAGAGAATGTGATACAACTATTACCAACTCATGATATTGAAAATATTGTAACTTACTCACATGACCAACCTATTGTTCAGCCAAAACAATGCATACCAAGCATTTCATGCGATCAATTTCAATGTTTAAATTCTGGATTGTAGTCTCGGCCATTTTTTCTCTCCTCAAGGCTCCAACCAAAGCAACTTTCATGCGTTTAATCTGCCAGATATAACAGCTCAAACTATTAGTGAGGCTTACCGTGATGATCATTATAATTATTGCATAAAATCCCTTGACAATCTTATACAATTCATGATTGGATAAAGTTCCCTGATAATCTCACATGACTACTCATAATACAAGACCCTCACCATTACTGACATATGACGTACCTCTTTGTTTGGAGTATGCAGCTTGCCATCTGCCGTCGTTCTTTCTCCCATAGAATCGTGTTCTTCTGATGCTTCACTCAACCTGCAACTATCAGAATTTGGCTCCAAATTTGATACCAGTGGTGGAAAAACTTTATTCTTTGTCAGAAAGGATAGTTGACCCTACTCCAGTTCAGTATATATAAGTCATTCCTATGATTTAGTATGAATTGTGAAAACATCAATAATTTTGAAACTCTTATTCCAATACCTTCAGCTGTTGGATTTGCCACTGCAGTGCACTTATGTCACCAAAAGCATCTTCATTCACTTCTGCCTTTGAAGAGTTAGAGGAAAAATTAATTAATTCATAAATTATGTCAATTAAAAAATGTTTAAAACATAGTATGCATTTATATAGGCCAGTACATTGTTTTGAATGAGCTTGGCTCGCTGGGCAAATTTCATAGTGCTTAGTGTTTCGTTAGCAGAGCTGCATGGGAAGAATAACCAATATTAGTGATAAAAGAAACAAAGAATGGTAAAGAAGGTCAAAATTTCAAGCAATGAATTATACAAACCAAATGGATGGGCTGACATTTGCAATGATCATTGTTTTTGAGTTCCCACCTAGAGAATCCTGCACATACATTTTTGGGAGTAAAGTAATGTTACTACATAGAATAATGCACTAAACGGTACGCAACATTCATCACATTTTGTAGAACTGTACCTGGAGAAGAAATGTAAGCCTTGAATCTCTGTAGGGAACATGTCTAGGCTTGCCATGGGCTAAGTCGACCAATGTCATTATGACCAAGCTAAGGACATGGAAAAACAAAATAACAGTCACTCATTAATAATCATGTATTCTTCATTTGGTGTTTAGTAACATTCAACTGCAACATATTTGATTGAAAGTAAATTAAAGAATAGGTCTTTGATAATTAGCTACCCAAGAGTTGACAATGATTTATTTATATTTGCAGCTTCTTTCAGACGTTCACTGTCGGCTTCAGAGCTTTTCTGCCTAGATGAATGTGCAAGTTAACACGTGTTTAAAAAAACAGCAATATATAAAGAATATGTTCATTGTAGTTACCTTTCAGAGCCAGCCAGATCTACCAAATTTAACCTTGCAAACCTAATGTGAGTTAATTCATCTATTTTCAACTCAATATCAGATAACATAGCAGGAAAAAAAACTGACATAAAACTCAATATTTCTAACATAAACCAAAAAAGAAACCGACATAAAACTCAATATTTCAAACAACTAACAAAGCATAATGTATAGTAGCTTATGTTGCGGGAAAGAGATGAAGGAACAGAGTGAAAACAGAGCAAAATCATGAGTTGTGTCTTTACCTAAGTTCCAAAAATCACGGTTCATGCAGGGGTAGCAAAAGTCACATTCCAGTTTCCAAAGATCAACCCAAAGTAATCAAATATTATGCACAAATCAAGTTTTTAAGTTAGAGAGTTAGAGAGAACAAACAGATTCGTCGAAACAACAACAATATAAGCAAAAAAACACAAACTCTAATCACCTGTAGAGTGAGAGAACTGGTCCAAAGCCTTTAATCACCTGTAACAACAACAATAATCATAAACCCTAAATTAAAAACCTTAGATTCAGAAACCCTAATTAAAAAATCCTAACTAAGAGTGATTTAACGGAGAGTGTGTGAAACTAAGAGTTACTGACTGGAATGAAAGAGTGAAAGATCTGGAACGGGTGGAGTGAGGGGAGTGAAAGATCTGGAACGGTGGAGTGAAGGAACGAGAGAGTGAGAGAATGTGGAAAGGAAAAACGAGAGTGAGAGAAGTGAGATGAAGAGAAATGACAAAACGCTGTGTTTCGTAGATGGGCGGGTCTGGGTACCCGTGGGTCCATTTTTGGTACCTGACCCGTTCGTTTGAACCCCCTGTAACCCGGTTTGGTAACCCCGTTGACCCGTTGGCCCGATTCAACTCGCCCAAATTCTTTTTTTTTTCTTTCGGGTTTCACCGGGTTGGGCCGGGTGGGCGGTTTATGTCCACCCCTACTACCATTAACAAAGAAAATGGGCAAGAACCCATTTGTTATTATAAGTTAAGAATAATTTAATATTTTAAGGATAAATAATTCTAATTGAAAGAAAACTAGCCTATCTAAATAATTTATCTTTTCCGTTTTTAAGCTGAGAAAAAAAGATTAGAAATAGAAAACTAAAGCCTACTATGCGTTTGTTTTCATCAGTAAGAAAAATAATTACTTTAAAACAAACATGTAAAACTCAACTACCACTTATCCAACAATGTGTCAACAATCTCACCCTAAATTCTACTGAAAGAAAAGAAATACTTAAAAAAAGTGTTCTCCAATTCTTTACGGTAACAAAACCAAGTTCAAGATTAAGATTGTTATACCCCATTTTCAAATGGCTTTCGGTGGAGAAGCAGCTAACGAAAGTGAACGGCGTTGCGGTTGCTTTGTGATGCTTGAAACGATACGTGACGTAAGAGGAAATGGAAGATGCAGGAGGAAATGGAAGATGCTGGTTATTTTCGGCTGCGGGTAGCCGTGTCGCTATTGCCATCACCGTTACAGATGTGAAACAGAACGAAGCATTTTGGATGATGTGCGAGAGGTGAGTCTCGTGACGGCCGAGTTACGAGCAAGGGTCTCCGGTGCGGTTTGCAGTGAGTGAGGGATGATGCTTCCGATGCGGTTTACGGCGTTGGTCGGAATGTTGATGGAAGCGGTAGATCCGGTATGAAGATGAAGAGTTTGGGTGGTTTGGAGGCGGAAACGAAGGTTTAAGGGGTTGTCATGAAGGTCATGTGGTGGTGGCTACCGATGGCGGTTGTGGATGTGTTTGAGATTTTAAGGAAGAAGAACAAGGTAATTGTGGTAAGAGGTTAGTGGGTTTATGGTGTTTGACGCAGCGATGGCGGAGGTTATTGGGATGAAGTTCCGGTGGGATTTTACAGTGTGTTGGTTGTAGGAAGTGGGAGGTAGTGATTTGAGTGAGGAAGATGGGATTTGAGGTCAAAGCTTGTTTGTGAGAGGAGAGAGTTCGTATTCTTTTTTAAAAGTTTTTTTTTGTTTTTACTTACTGAGTGTAGAGAGAGTGAGAGGTGTGTGGGAAGCCTCCCTTTTCAAGAAGAGGAGGAGTGTCCTTTTATTTTTTTATTTCTTGTTTTTGTTTCTTTCTTTATCCTGTCAGAGTAACATGTGAGAGAGAAACATGTGGGAGAGTGTAGTGTGTGGGTGTGTTTAAGAGGAAACGTGAGGGAGAGAGAAAGACAGTGGACAGTCTACTTCCAGCCGTAAAAAGAAGAACCCAATGCTAATTTCATTTTTTTTTAAAACAACTACCATTATTTAAAATTTTCTAATAAGTATTTTGAATAAATTTTAATCACTTTAGTTGAATAATTAACCTAAAAAAATGATCGATTATAAATAAAAGTCGGATATAAATTTGCTCGAAAAATTAAATCGGGCGCACTAAAATGATCAGTACAAAATATACAACATTTCTTTAAATTTTGAAATAAATTTTCACCGGTTAAAAGGCTCAAGCGGGTCAAAACGCAACTAAAAGAGCTGCTGAAAAATACAACGAGCACACCAAGTTAAACTACATGAACCATAGATTAATAATATTGGCGTCTGCAATTTTAATTTTGAAACTTTTTACCCGCTGATTTTTGCACGTTCTTGAGAATAGATTCAACCGATTTGTCTGTATTTTCAATAAATTTATTCTGACTGATATTTTAGTTATTATTAATGATAAAATGCATGTTATGTTGTACAAATGATGCAAATTGAAATAAAAATCGAATTTATGAAATTTTTAAAATGTCCAGACAAAATTGGGGTATGACACTGGCCACAAAGGAAAACAAGACGATAAGGGATACACTTGGGGCTCAGATAAAAGAACTCACCAATTTTGTTCGTCATGCAAAAGCTGAAGTAGATCAGGAGCGCCGACTCAAGAGTATAGCCGCTGAAGCTTCTAGGGTGTCACCCATGATATGGGAGGAGAAGTGTCGAGAAGTAAGAGATGCAAGGGAATCTGTCAGCTATTGGAAGAACCAGCTAGAGTCATTACACCAAGACAACTCCATATGGTTGAAAGAGCGAGACTATGTGATTGAAGATTATGAATCCTTTAAGAAGACCATAGACTTCTTACAAGGAGATAGGGATAAGTTTCGTACGAAACTCGATGGGCTAGTAGGATTCTGTAATTGGGCAGCTAAAGAGTTACCATGAAAGTTGAGAGACGCAGTCGAAGAGTTGAAAGAAGATAGCACTCCTCCAGCCATAATCAGTTTCATTCTGCTCTGTAAAGGGTTGCTGAAGAAATTCAATGAGGAACTAGAAGAGCTTCAGGCCAGAAAGCCAGCTGTTTAATTTGCTTATGTCTTGTATTTTGTTCCTTTAACAAATGTACTTTTGAACTATGACCTTTTTGGACCTCTATGTTATGTACTTGAATGAATGACGTTTAAAAATTACTCCATTATTGCTATTCTAAGTATTTCTTGTTTCTTCGAATTACTAATAACTAATGAAACTCGAATGATTCCCTGAAAATGAAATATGCATAACATTCGCATCCTCATTATGCATCATGCTTCATAAAAATTCAAAAAACTTACCCAACCTTTTTACCATTTATCCAGCCACACTGACTAATCAACACCGATACGAGACGCGAAGCAAATACAAGATAACATTAGAGCAAGTCGAGGCCAACCAGGTTACCATGAGGACAAACATCAATACGATCCGGGATAAGATGGATCAGCTGTTGGAGACAATGCTCGCAATCGCTCAAAGAGAGAGAGGAGTGAGGAGGAATAAGCTAGGGCAAAAAGGAATGATGGTACGCCAGGTCTGAATCCCCAAGACAAAAGTTACGTCCCTACCAAGAAGAGATTGGTTCAGATACCGGTAGGAGGCAAAGGAGATGGAGACCGCGCAGAACCTTATGATACGTCTACTCATCATGGATCAGAGATTGGAGACGACCAGTGTGATGCATTATATATGCCTGATCAACCAAAACCTAAGATACTTCCAGATCCTGCTGTAGATAGGCTCCGTGCCCTGGAAAAGAAGATCAAAGCCATAGAAGGAAATAATATATTCGGAGCTTCTGCCATGAACATGCATTTGGTATCGAATTTAGTCATCCCGACTAAGTTTAAAACTCCTGATTTCGAGAAATACAAAGGACAGACTTGTCCAAGAAGCCACCTGGTAATGTTCTTCAGGAAAATGGCTGCTCATACCGAAAACGACAAACTACTTACACACTGTTTCCAAGACGGTCTGAGTGGAGCATATCTGAGATGGTACATGAGCTTAGAATATGGGGCGAATTCAAAGTTGGAAGGATTTGGCTGACGCATTTCTCCATCAGTACAAATACAACTTAGATATGGCACCCGACCAAATGCAGTTGCAAGGGATGGCTATGAAGGAGAGTGAGTCATTTAAAGAATACGTCCAACGGTGGAGAGAGTTGGCTGCTCAGGTAGAGCCACCATTGTCTGAGAAGGAAATGACCGGGATATTTGTGGACACCTTAAAGGACCCATTCTTTGATCGATTAGTGAGCAGTGCAACATCTGACTTCGCACATCTAGTGACAATTGGAGACCGCATAGAGAAGGGGTTGAGGGATGGAAAGATTCCAGGAGCAGTGACAACACCTAGCGCACCGAAGAAGTATTCTGGAGGCTTCCCGAAGAAAAGAGAAGGTGAAACAAATGCCACATCCAGAAACTATAAAGGGAAGCAACAAGCTTCATATGGTCAAGTCGCCGCCGTGGTGCCTATACCCTATCAACAGCCAATACAGCAACAACAAATGTATCAACCGCAACATCAACAACATCATTAGCAGCAAAATACCGCACCACCAAGACAATTCAAGCCAAGACCTCCAAGAAGGCAACTTGATCCTCTACCAGTACCTTATAGTCAGATATTCCCATATCTACAAAAGGAGGGTCTTCTAACATTGAGGGAGTTAAAACCAGCTGTTTTTCCATATCCACTTGGATACGACGCTAATGCCCATTGCGAGTTTCACATGGGGGCACCTGGTCATACCTTGGAAAACTGTTTCGCATTTCAGAATCGGGTATAAGACTTGATCGAAGCCAAGGTCGTTTCTTTCACTCCAAGACGGCCGAACGTGAACACCAACCCTATGCCGACGCATAAGGATGCTTCTGTCAGTGCCATTGAGGAGAGTGATCAAGGCAAATTGATCCGTAAGGTTGAAGAGATTCAAACCCCTATCACCATGATAGGAGCACAATTGCTGAAGAGTGGTCTGATCCCGGAAGAGCTGGTTGAGGAAGAGAACAATGAAGAGTTGAGGAGTTTTATACATCAAATGCTGGATCGAGGGGAGTTACAGATAAATTACCGTGTTAAGGGCAAGCGTCAGGAAGAGATAGCCATGGTAGACATCCTCTATGATGAAGTTAAAGTAGAAATACCTATAAACCCGTTGGTGATAGAGTTCCCAACACCGTTCGAATATAAAGATGAGAAGGCAGTCCCATGGATATATCAACCCAGAGCTTTTAAGCAGGGGCAGGAAGATCAACCTTTAATGATCAACGAACCAAATGTCACTTCAATTATGGGGCCAGAAGGAATGACGCGTAGTGGCCGAGTGTTCGCACCAAGAACTGCTGATACTTCTGAAAGAGCTAAAGGGAAGAAGGTTGTTGTCCAGATCCCCACCCCTAATCAAGGAATGCAAGACATGCACCTGTCTCCTAAAGTTGTTGTCACTCGTGAGGAGGCTGAGGAGTTTTTGAGAATAATCAAGAAGAGCGATTATAAGGTGGTGGATCAGCTAAACCAAACACCTTCCAAAATTTCCATGTTATCTCTACTGCTCAACTCAGAAGCACACGGGAATTCGCTGTTGAAGGTATTGAGCGCCGCTCATATCACAAAGGACATAACAATAGAACAGTTTGATGACGTGATAGCTTGTGTGACTACTGGGAATTTCTTGGGTTTTAATGATGACGAACTACTGAATGAGGGAAAGAATCATAACAAGGCTCTCCATAACGACTTTGATAAAGCTGCCAGTGGAAGGGATAAGTATGAAACCTAGTACCCTAATCGTAAAGGCATTCGATGGCTCAAGGCGAGCGGTGATAGGAGAGGTTGACTTACCAACCAAGATAGGTCCAACTATTTTTAATATCACGTTCCAGGTCATGGATACACATCCTGGTTACAGTTGCCTACTGGGGAGACCCTAGATTCACTCCGCAGGTGCTGTCACCTCCACTCTGCATCAAAAACTAAAATTCATTACAAATGACAAGATGATTGTGGTTGTAGGAGAAGAAGATATTTTGGTTAGTAACTTGACATCTTTCCGATATATCGAGGTGGATGGTGAAATCACTGAGACACCATTCCAATCCTTGGAAGTGGTAAACATGATGGCCACCCAACAAACCTTGGAGGTCCCGAAATCAGGACCATCCATGGCCTCGTGGCAAGGAGCTAAAGTTGTTATGGAAAGTGAAGATGCTAAAGACTGGGGCAAAGTGGTGGAAGTGAAAGAGAAACGAGACAAGTTTGGCTTGGGGTATGACCCAACATCACACAAAGTCGGTAACCAACCTGACAAAGAGAAGATTCCTTCTGTAGAGAAAACGTTCACCAGCGCTGGCTATATCTTTGGCAAGCAGGTGGCGATGATCAGTGAAGAAGATTGCGAAGATGGGGTGTCTAGCTGGATGCGACAGGTCGCACCTAATGAAGAATTGACAAACTGGAAGGCTGTGGAAGTTCCCCAAATATTTCAAAAGTAATTTTATCATTTTAAGACAAAACCCTGTGCTCTGCCCAAGGCACAATGGCGTGTTGTAGGACCTCCTTTATCTTTTTCAAGAGTTTTTATCATTAATGAAATGACAATTTGCATCCAAATTTTTGTTCCCTTCCTTTCGTTTTTACTTATTTACAAAAATGGCATCAATTTTTACGCACGCACTTTCTAAATAAACTACATAAATCATAACATGCAGAAACACCACCGAGACTATTGATAACGACACTACTAAGGTCCAATATGATTTTGATTGCCCAATCTACCTAGCTGAAGATGAAGTGGGGGAAGATTGCGAACTCCCTGAAGAGTTGGCCAGATTACTCAGACAAGAAGAGAAGGTCATTCAACCACACCAGGAAGACGTTGAAGTTATCAATCTGGGAACAGAAGAAGACAAGACAGAAGTAAGGGTAGGCGCCGCACTTCAAGATACAATGAAGACAAGATTGATAGAGCTCCTCCACGAATATGACGATGTGTTTGCTTGGTCATACCCGGACATGCCCGGATTAGACACTGATATTGTAACCCACAAGCTTCCCCTTAAAGAAGAATGCCCTGCGGTCAAACAAAAGCTAAGAAGAACTCGACCAAATATGGCTCTCAAGACAGAAGAAGAGCACATCACCAACCTGGGGGAAATATTCGCTCGTTTAAGGAAGTATAGGTTGAGATTTAATCCTAATAAATGCATATTTGGGGTTCGATCTGGGAAGCTTTTAGGCTTTATTATAAGCCAAAAGGGAATTGAAGTGGATCCTGACAAGGTTCGAGCCATTTAGAACATGCCTGTACCAAAGACTGAGAAGGAGGTTTGTAGTTTCTTGGGGAGATTAAATTACATCGCCAGGTTTATCTCTCACCTTACTGCAACATGCAAACCGATACTCAAGCTTCTGAGGAATAATCAAGGCGTGGAATGGAATGATGACTGTCAAATAGCCTCCGATAAAATCAAAGAATACTTGTAAGAGCCACCGATTCTAATGCCCCCTGCTGAAGGGAGACCTCTCATCATGTATCTAACCGTGCTCGATGAATCCATGGGTTGTGTATTGGGACAACAAGATGAGACTGGTAGAAAAGAGTATGCCATCTATTATCTGAGCAAAAAGTTTAGTGAATGCGGGACCAGATATTCACTACTCGAGAAAACTTGTTGTGCACTCGCATGGGCCGCTAAGCGTCTCAGGCAGTACATGCTAACTCACACGACTTGGTTGGTATCTAAAATGGATCCCATCAAGTACATATTCGAGAAACCAACTCTCACTGGTAGAATTGCCCGATGGCAGATGTTGTTGTCAGAATATGATATCCAATATGTTGCGCAAAAAGCGATCAAAGGAAGCATATTGGCAGACCATCTTGCTCACCAACCACTGAAGGATTACCAATCTTTGAAGTTCGACTTCCCAGATGAGAACATCATTGCTGTTAAGGATGTTGAAGATTCCGAACTAGAGGAAAGTCTGGAGCCAGGAGCAGGATGGACGCTCATGTTCGATGGTGCCTCAAATGCAATAGGCCATGGAATTGGGGCACTGTTGATGTCTCCCAATAATTTCCATCTACCGTTCACCGCAAAGCTTTGTTTTACCTGCACAAACAACATGGCCGAGTATGAAGCTTGCATACTAGGGTTGGAAGAAGCTATTGAGTTGAAGATCAAAATACTAGAAGTATTCGGGGACTCCGCTCTAGTCATACATCAGATCAGAGGCGATTGGGAAACAAGACATGCTAACCTAATTCCATACCGGGATTATGTACTGAAGCTACTCCCAAAGTTCGAAGAAATCACTTTCTCTCATATTCCTCGAGAAGAGAATCAGATGGTAGATGCCTTAGCAACTTTGGCTTCCATGTACAAATTGATATGGCCCAACCATCAACCTCATATTGAAATTAAGCGTTTTGATGAACCTGCTCATTGCCTGACGACAGCAGAAGAGCCAGATGGTAAACCCTGATTCTTTGATATCAAACAATATCTAGAAAAAAGGGAATATCCGGAAGAGGCTTCCACCCTTGAAAAAAGGACCCTCCGGAGGTTGGCATCAAAATTCCTCTTGAATGGAGAGGTATTGTACAAACAAAACTATGACATGGTTTTGTTGAGGTGTGTGGACAAAAACGAAGCAGATCAGCTTATGAGGGACATACACGAAGGGTCTTTCGGTACGCACGCCAATGGGCATGCCATGGCAAAGAAAATTCTAAGGGCAGGTTACTACTGGTTGACGATAGAAACCGACTGCTATCATTACACCAAAACATGCCACAAGTGCCAAATCTATGCTGACAAAATATATGTACCGCCTACCCCGCTGAATGTCATAGCATCACCTTGGCCTTTCTCTATGTGAGGCATCGACATGATTGGAATGATAGAACCCAAAGCGTCAAATGGACACAGATTTATCTTGGTGGCCATAGATTATTTTAACAAATGCGTGGAAGTCGTGTCTTATGCGAATGTCACAAAGCACGTAGTCGCCCGTTTCTTGAAAAATAACATCATATGTCGATATGGGATTCCCAACAAAATCATCACTGATAATGGGTCCAATCTCAATAACATGACCATGGATGAGTTATGCGTAACATTCAAGATCGAGCACTACAACTCATCACCCTATTGACCTAAGATGAATGGGGATATTGAAGCTGCAAATAAAAATATCAAGAAAATCATCCAAAAGATGGTTATCACGTACAAGGATTGGCACGAGATGTTACCTTTTGCATTACATGGCTATCGCACGTCGGTACGAACTTCAACAGGGGCAACCCCTTATTCCTTGGTATATGGTATGGAAGCAGTTCTCCCTATAGAGGTGGAGATCCCCTCGATGAGAGTCTTGATGGAGGCTAAACTAGACGAGGCAAAATAGGTTCAATCAAGGTACGACGAGCTCAACCTTATTGAGGAGAAGTGCTTGAAAGCGTTAAGTCATGGTCAACTCTACCAGATGTGTCTTAAAAAGGCATTCGACAAGAAAGTCTGTCCCAGTGTGTTTCAAGAGGGAGATTTAGTGCTGAAGAAAAAATCTTGCCTATTCACAAAGACTCTAGAGGGAAATGGACACCAAATTATGAAGGTCCATTTGTGGTGGTTAAAGACTTTTCCGGAGGCGCTCTAATTCTAGCAACTATGGACGGTGATGAGTTGCCGCTTCCCACCAATACTGATGCTGTTAAAAAGTACTTCGCCTAAAAAAGTGGAATAATAAAAGCCGCTAAATCGAAAACCTGAAAGGGCGATTTAGGCAAAAAAAATGTCTATCCCGGTGGATTGAAAACCCGAAAGGGTGATCCAGGCAAAAATTAGGGATAAAAAATAAAAGAATTGACCCGCTGAGTTGAAAACCCGAAAGGGCGATTCAGGCAAAAGTGGGTATCCGGTGGATCAAAAACCGAAAAGGCGGTCCAGGAAAAAGTTAGGGATTAATTCCAAGGCAAAAAGCGGTACTTACAGTCATCTGACATATCCTCGAAGGCAAAGAATCAATCTACCTCACTTTTCAAAAGCAAAGTGCTTGGATTATCAAAAACATAAGGATCATAGCAGTGTGGAAACTCGATAAGGACTCAATTTTCATTGCCATTTTGTTTCTATGCACATCAATTACCTCATTAAGGAATTGCGTCTTTATGTACAATCACCCATTTAAGGGTCAAATCAATAAAAGAGAATTTTTCTCAACAAAAGTGTGCCCAAATCATTTTTTATTTTATCTGTTTATTTGCAAAGCACCTTTTATTTTTGATAGACATCACTTAAAAAAAACGATTGGAGAAAATAAAACACATGTTTGAATAAAGTGGTAAAATTGCTTTTGAAACAGTAAGCGGACGAATCCTTTAGTCCCCAAGATTCATTCTTGTTTTTCATAAAGATGTAGGACTGATTGCAAATGGTTATGTTCCTTTTAACTACTAATTATTACCTCTCATAGATGTACTCATGGTATGGCCAGACCGGGGCAAGGCTCCATCACATTTCCAACAGAAACATTGATAAATCATGGATGGAGTATCGCGTGTTGAGAAGTCTGAACCTTTCAGTAACTTGGAGCAACCCAAATATATTCCCAAAACCATCTAGTAGAGGCATTAAAACTTGATCTTCATTAATCACCCCAATAACAAAAGTCCACCCTATTGGCATCGTACCTCAAAGCAAAATGTCTTAACCGGGGCATGTCCGATTATCCATTTGCATTCCAACATGCATCATATAAATAATTCATAATTGGTTTTTCTCTATCAAACAAAAAAATTAAAGAAACACGGTCATATTAATCATCAGCATACTCATGCATAACCCTCCCATAAAGTTGGAAGTTCAACAAATAAAAATCATTCGCATTTGTACAGCTAAATATCCCCAGTAATTGCATACTCGCATGCATCTCATGCATCATCCCATGCATGGAATTCCCACCTAAAGTGGGACATCATACAAAAATCAAACATAAAGTATCAGGATCCAAGGTCATTCATACATATCTTGGACATTCCTCATTTCCAAATGAAGTTATTACCTTACATATGCTCGTGGGATTATTTCTCAGCAAATCATTTTTTCAAACTTTATGATTAATAATGATATTCCCAGCATTTTTCTTTACAGTCATTGCTCCCCAAGCAGAGGTTACCCTAAAAAGTCTCTTATGAGCTTTTTCCCCTGCAAAGCATTTCTAGTAAGTCTCCTTCAAAAGGAGTCTTTTCAAAAAAACTCCCCCAACAGACGAATATTCGAGATACTACTTCATTTATCTGAAGAATCTCGTTTGTCTCCGAGATACTGTTTCATTTATCTGAAGAATCTCGTTTATTTTTTAGAGATACTGCTCTGATATCCTCGGAGAGTCTTAGATTCAATTAAGGTATTTTTTCCATTTGTTGTAATATCTTAATTCTATCATATAAGATGTTGTTTCGACTCGATACAGAGAATCTCACTTTTACTGTTTGAGATGCTGCTTCATCAATATGAAGAGTCTCATTTCAGATTCTTTTTAGAGATACTACTCTAATATCCTCGGAGAGTCTTAGATTCAATTAAGGTATTTTTCCCTTGCTGGAATATCTTAATTCTATCATATAAGATGTTGTTTCGACTCGATACAGAGAATCTCACTTTTACTGTTTGAGATGCTGCTTCATCAGTATGAAGAGTCTTATTTCAGATTCTTTTAGAGATACTGCTCTAATATCCTCGGAGAGTCTTAGATTCAATAAAGGTATTTTTTCCCTTTGCCAGAATATCTTAATTCTATCATATAAGATGCTGTTTCGACTCGATACAGAGAATCTCACTTTCACTGTTTGAGATGCTGCTTCATCAATATGAAGAGTCTCATTTCAGATTCTTTTAGAGATACTGCTCTAATATCCTCAGAGAGTCTTAGATTCAATTAAGGTATTTTTTCCCTTTGTCGGAATATCTTAATTCTATCATATAAGATGTTGTTTCGACTCGATACAGAGAATCTCACTTTTACTGTTTGAGATGCTGCTTCATCAATATGAAGAGTCTCATTTCAGATTCTTTTAGAGATACTTCTCTAATATCCTCGGAGAGTCTTAGATTCAATTAAGGTATTTTTTTCCCTTTGCCGGAATATCTTAATTCTATCATATAAGATGCTGTTTCGACCCAATAAAGAGAATCTCGTCGTTATTATTTGAGATGCTGCTTCATCAAAATGAAGAGACTCACACCAGATTTCCTTTATATTATTCTAGCATTCTGGAAAGTCTTGAGATTTAGCTAGGGATGCCATTCCACATATCTCGACTGAGATGTCCAAGGTACTGTTCTGACGACTCACAGAAAGTCTTGACTGTTCCATTTTACCGTGGGATAATGTCTTTTGCCAGTTCTCACCGTATTTTTCCTATATTTTCTTCCTTGCATTTCCTAGGAAAAAATTTGGGTCTTCTTGTATTTAATTATCTCCCACCGCGAATGCATAAAGACTGTTGTCATTCTTACTTTCCGGTTTGAGGTAATTAAATAGGGGCAACTGTCAGACCCCAATTTTGTCCGGTCCTTGGTGACATCAAGTCTTCAATGACATTTTTCATCTGTTAAGATCCTTAAGAAAATATCTGCTGCATTTGTTTTTACTGAAGCATGGGATGGTATGTGCATTTTTGGATAACAAAGCCCATTGTGGTTTACCCATGAGATCTTTTTTTCAAAGGCCCATTTGCATAAACGTGTCCATAATTTAAAATGTGGTTTGAATCTTTTTACATTACTAATTCAAAATCCATTTGATTATTGGTGAGGTATTAAGAGCCATGGATATTTTTATGATCACTCAACCCATTTGCACGTCTCAAATACATATGTCAAATCTCTAAACCATTCATAAAAATCCTTAAACTAAACTTGCATCTTTTCTAAGCAAGTATGTTGGTTTAAAGATTAAGATATCACACGCACGAATATTTAATTGGTTTTTAGGACCAAAGTTTGAAAGTGCAACATTTTTGTGACATGTTTTATCTTAGGCCTCTTTGGCACATTTTTATTTTTGTTAATAGTAATGTTTTAAAGTTAATCAAATTGAAAATCGATTAGATTACATTGTTTAGCCCAATCCATTGTCAATTTGAATTATAGCTTAAATTTTCTTTTTGATTAATATAATTAAATTGTTAAGGCAAGGTTTCCAAATAAATTCCGAATAATAAAAAATTACAAATAATCAAAAAAGGCCAATAACCCAATTTTTCAAAGTCTGAAGTATTTTAATTAATTTCAAATTCCTAATGATCCAAAGGTACCTACATGACCACTCAAAAGAGCCTAAATTTAAGTTGTGCAAATCTTACATGATTAATCCCAAGGGTTATATTATTAAATCCAAATATTAGTACAAAGTTTTGAGTACATTTAAAGTAAGTTGAAAAGTTGAAATAAGCTGTAAATACAACAGTCTAAAGCAGCAAGTCTTCAAAGACTTCTTCAAAGCCAATGGTTTGAAATTCACGCCCCAATTCTAGCCTCCAAAGCTGGCGCCGCCCCTTTTCACTCAATGTCCTTTCACCTTTTACAAACCTGCAAAACCAATTCACAATTTAAAAACAGCTTATCAAATAAGCACTTTAAAAAAACTAGAATATAAAGGATGGAATAAACAGGTTAACTCTTTACACAATAAACCAAGAAGAACGTTTAAGATCACATTCCAATATCCAAACCAACAACCTTAAATCCATAAGATTAATCATCCCACAAAATCTGGAGAAAGGATAGCTTAGTAAGTTATCTTAGAACCAACAATTAGCATATATAAAAAACAAAAAATTAATTAACAGGGGACGTTTTGAAAAACTCAGAGTAAATTGTTGAAAAGATTTTTCTCTGGTAAACCACAAACAAAAAACAAGACACACGTTTTTGATAGATTCAACAGAATAACCAAATATTCCCCAACTCAAACAAAGCCAAGCATACGTTTCTGAAAAAATCGAGAAAAGGACAATCAAAGACCTTTTCTCTGTTAAACCCAAACCAAACAGAAGAAAAGTTTTTTTGAAATCTCTGATACCAATCAAAACAATAATCCATAAAATCTCAAAACCCTAAAATTCAAGCCAAGCAGCAATAACATTCAAAACAGGAAAATACAGGAGAACAAAAATAGAAGGAGTGGAACTCATCTTGAACGGGAGAAGGAGCGTCGCCGGAGACCTGCCTCCAGTTAAGTATTTTTCTTTCCCTTTCGCTTTTAATGTTTGTACTACCTCGTTCGTTGTCGTGAGAGGATGAGATTTCCAAGGTTCAGTTTAAGAAAACCCTTGTTTTGATTTTTAGGGTTTCCTGTTTTGTAGTTTGGTTGATCTTTTGTTGGAAACTGAGGGCGGATCTTTGATCTTTGGCCAAAAAGGTGAGGTTTGGTGTTTTTTTAGGGTTGAGGGTGGTGGTCACCGGAGAAGACGGTGGCGGCCGCCGCCCGCCACCGCTTCTCCGATGAAGGTTGCTCGGAGGTGGTGGTGAAAATTGCAGAGCAATTTTCTTTTTTCGTTTAGGTGAAGTAGAGAGAGAGAGAGAGAGAGAGAGAGAGAGAGAGAGAGGAGAGAGAGAGAGAAGAAGAATGAGAGGAATGATCTCACTTCCTCCGTTTTTTTTTTGTTTTATATTTTATTATTATTGTTTTGGGGCACCACGTGGCCCCTCTTGGCGGTGCCATTTGTTGGGTTCAACCAGGGGATCCTGTGTGGATCCCCCCATCATATGGTGGTACACCCTTACATGCATTCCCTTTGATCTTTGACCCAATCAAAACATGCTGAACGTGTGGCCCTGATTTCCCCATATCCAGTCAACCTTTGATCAAGCCATTTAGGGCTTTTGGTAATTTCGTTTGGGCCAATGCTGTTTGGGTCCAGAGATATGATTTCTATTTAAACCCCCATTCTATTTCCAGCAGCATCTTGGGTTGGGCTTTTCTCCTACTTGGGCCATTTGCTTGCATTTTTAATTTATTTTATTTATTCTGTTTTATTTCTACACATATAAAAAATACAACAGATTTTTGTGGCTATTAAATAAAATAAAATAATACTTTAGTTTACTTACTTTATTTCAAAATTATAATTATGTTATTATTATTATTATTATTATCAATTTTTAATAGTAAATATGTAATCATATTATTATTATTATTATTATTAATTTTTAATAGTAAACATGCAATTATATTATTATTATTAATATTTAATAAATATGCAAATATTTGGTTATATTCATTATTTTTTTAATTGCTTATTATTTAATTAAAATAAAATAATCTACTAAACATTCAATTAATTAATTAGTTATATCATCACTAATGTCCTTCATAACTTAGATAATTGTTTATCTTATGGAGTGTATGTGCATGGTTATTCTTTATTTATTTGTTTATACCGAACCTTGAGTGCACACGAAATGACATGTTACAATCGTGACGAAATTAGGTCGCTTTCACCGACTTAAAAATCATTCGAGCCAATTTTAAAAAGAAACAAATAAAACTCCTCGATTCAACATCGAGCCCATTTTTCAAATACCTTTGTAAGTCGATTGCTTTTTAAGCATCGCCATCAACCTCACGTAGCTTACTATTGGGCTTTCTTACAATGAGACCTATTCAGTTATTAATTAATCAATTAGATGATGGATTCACTAAAATTCAATTCATTCATAAAATACAAATTTATAACCTCAATCCGACATCGAGTATTCTTTATTAAGAATTAAAATACCTGGTCACAATTAAACATTATTTCACTTAGGAATAAAAGAGGTAATGGTTTTGAGTTTTTAACTCCTCTCCTCGATTATTTAAGCACGAATTCTTGTACTCGATTCATCGAACAACCGTCATCTCTAATCTACCTAAGCACAAACAAATCAATTTCTTTTACATTAAGGAATAAAAAGGGAGATGACTTTGGGTCTTCATTTTTTCTCCTCGACTATTTGAGTACAAGTTCTCTTACTTGTTTAGTCAAATAGTTATTGTTCCTCTACAAATCTCCAAACCCCGATTAAATCAAATATTCTCACAGTAAGCTAAATGAAAAGGGAGTTGACTTTGAGTTTTCAACTTCACTCCTCAATTGGTCGAATACGAGTTCTCTTACTCGGTCAGTCAAACAATTGTCATTTTTCCACAAACATACAACTTAATCAAATCATTTTCTTAACAGCTATACGAAAAGGAAGATGGTGTTGAGTCTTCAGTTCCTCTTCTCAAATGCTTGGATATGAGTCGTTTTACTCAGTCGTTCAAGTACTTGTCGTTCATTCTAAAATACGTCAAACATATACAACCTTATTTTCATAAATATACAGATGAAACAGAAAGTGGTTTAGAGTCTTCTACTCCCTTTCCCGACTGTTAGGATACGAGTTATCTTACTCGACTATCCGAGTGATCGTCATCTAACCAAAAATATCTCAACAAATCAAAACATCCAACATATTAACCCGACTTGCCCAAAACTCTTTCAGAAAGAACGTTGTTAATCCTTTCTAATGCGCACAACAAACTATGGCTTAAGCCCCCGCCGAGAGTAGACAAGCCAGCGTTTAGCCTTTAGAACGCGATCTAAAATAGTTGTTCATTAAAAAAAAACACCAACCAATCGTAGTCCCCGAACTACGAATGCTCTGACTTCCTTATTGCATCATAAGGATACGTAGGCAGGAGATTGCTGTATCTTCGCGAGCACACTAATAAAAAACTTCCCCTTTCCCTTTCTAAGATTCTCATCCATTTCTATTTTTAATATATTATAACCCAAAGATAACAAACATAAATTAACACTCAAAATGCAAATCAGAACTAAAAGGTTCTCGTTGAGTACAACGAACGTGATGGGTGCTAACACTTTCCCCTTGCGTAATCAACTCCCGAACCCGAATATGGTTGCGACGACCATTATTCTATTTTTCAAAGGTTTTATCAATATTTTGCTATCCCTTCATTGGGATAAATAAAGTTCGGTGGTGACTCTATTCGAACATAATTTTTTCCGCAACCATCGTGAGGAATCGTATTTTTCGAGATCGATAGTGTGTGACTGACAGGTTAAGAGATGATGGATAGGTCGTCATCTCCCTAATGGCCGTCATGGTCTGGGAGTGGGACGCGTTGATCATGGCAATCATAATTGATGCTCCAAAATTGGTTTTCTGCACCAATTTTGATGTTGATGATGTGTTACTGCTATTTTGCCTTGTTGAATGTCTTGGGTGATTTAATCAATGTGTTTGATTTTGACCGATTATGTTATTAATTGATTGTTGTTAATTGATATTATGATAAATGAATGTTATGTGTAATTATGGATATATGTTCAATGTGTGAATATATGTGGTGAAAATGCAAGAACAATTATGTCACTTATTATACGTGCTTGTTGATGAATTCTTGAGATGTGTAGCTCGGAGTGAGAACTACTAATGATGCATTAAATGCGTACTTATTTACAGTCATAATGGTACTGTATTTATTACTATGTTGTGCTGTTGTATAATTGTTTACACTCAGGGTGGGGTTGTGTTCATTGTTACATTGTTGTCATTGTATTGTTATAAGCCATGCATCATATGTTGTCGTTGTTGTGAAAAAGGAAAGTCACGAGTTTAGAGATGGGATTAGTGACTTGTCCCAAGCTCCGAGTGGGGGCTTGAAGCTCAGATTGGGGGCTCGGGGTTCAGAGAGGGGATTTGGTTTGTATGAAGAACTATTTCTTGAGTCGGTACCGCATGCATATATACAGAGTTGCAAGTCTGGTTCAGAGAGGGGACCACGACGAGCATGAGTTGAGTAGATGTTGCATTGCGTTACATAATAGTTGTTCATATGAAATGTTTAGGTGTTATTGAACACTCATTTGGAATTGCGTGATTTTCAATGTGATGAATAATATTGTGATTGACTATTGATCGTGATGTGGGTGAAACATGAATACGTGATATTGTGGCGCATGTTTGATATGTGTATGATTTGTGATGTGTGAATCTACCCTGATTTTTTTGTATATTGATTATTATTTGAACATATTCTCACCTCCTGTTTGTGTTATTACGTTTGTGCTCCTCTAGGGTACAGACAACCAGGTACCTAAGTAAGAGCTTGAAGTAGAGGATGACATTGTACCTCTTTAGTTGATTTTCGATTGAGGGGAATGAGTTATTCTTTTATTTGTTTTACATTGCATATATTTCCTTTGATTTTGATGTTGAACCATTTTTCAAACTTGTTGTTGTTGAGGATTTTTATGCCAACTATTTTATATTTTCCGCTGCTTATCAAATGATTCAATTTTCAATTATATGGTTCATGTATGTTTTATTTTTGTGTGAGTAGCATCCTACTTTAAGGATTTATCTGTTATACATGTTATATTTAATTATCTATCGATTTGGGAAGTAGGGTGTTACATTGTATAAGTAAAGCAAACAAAAAGATTCTAAAGGACTAGACTCCTAACTAGAAGTCTCCAAGAATATGAAGTCTTACCCGAAGAGATTATCACATCAGATGGATACCTAGTATACCTAGCCTTATTTGTTGATGTTAAGCCTCTAAATTATGAATAAACAAAAACATCATGTATGTGGATTACTACTATAGAGGAGGAAATTAAGGCAATGAAGTGAAATCACATATGGTTGTTCAAAACCAAACCAACCCAACAGAAAACCGCAAACCAAACCAAACCAAACCAAAACCGCAAAAAGCCGCATTTGGTTTAGATGTGTTTAGGTCATTTTCTAAAAAAACCACATGGTTTGGTTTGGTTTGCAGTTTGTGTTTTTCAAACCGAACTAAACCAAACCAAACCGCATTATGTTACAACCCAAACTTCAATTATCCAACATCCAACCCAAAACTCAAACTTAGTATGCCTTAACCTTACAATTAAAAACGATTTTCTCTTACTCACACTTAGGGTTTCAATTTCAACCTTCTTAAATATCTCCTATTAGTATCGTATATTCTTCTCATCTTCTTTACCATGTAAGTTTCACCTTTTATACTCTAATATTTCCTCTTTTATGTTCTTTCTTTTTAATCTTTTATGTTACTATTTTCTCTTCTAATTATGTTTTTATCGCACATTTCTTCTCAATCTCGCATCTCTTATGTTCTTTTTTTCATCTTCTCCAATCTCTCATCTCATATATTTTTTATGTTTTATTATAATATCTTTGATATTATTTTATTCTAGTATTTTATATATGTTTTTTATTTCATTTTTGTCTAATCTAATTTTTTGTATATTGAATGTGAATTTTTTGTCTAAATATTATAAGTTTTGATGTTATTTAGTAATGTATGAATGACTAAACACAAAGTTATGTTGTTCTCTATAGGTGTATGTATGGATCAATAAAAATATTGTAAAAAACTGAACCAACCGAACCAATCCAAACCGCATTGGTTTGATTTTATTTCTAAAAGCCAACCGAACCAAACCGAACCGCATGTTTTTTTCTCTTGCGGTTCAGATGATTTTTATCGTCAAAACCGTCCAAATCGCACCGCGAACACCCCTAAAATCACATATGGAATATAATCTCCTTTCTAACACAAAAGGGAGATATTGCAATAAAATGCGTCTTTAAAGTGAAGCAACTTCAAGTTGGTTACATTTCCAAACATAAGGCATGGCTTATTGCAAAGGGAATATTACAAAATTCTTGCATTGACTTCACATCTTTTTTGCACCAGTTGCAAGAGTTGAGACAAACAAGTTCATGGTAGTTGTGGCTAACTTCTTGATATGCGATCTTGTTAAACGAGATATCAATATTTCATTTATCAATGGCTTCAAGAAATTTTATGTTGAACACCTTATGGGATCCATTATGATAAGTGAAAAAGATAATGTTTTGAAGCTCAATAAAGCTCTTTTTGGCTTGAAACAATATCCAATAGTCTGGAACAAGAGGGTTGATGATCTCCTAAACCAAAATGGATATTTCAAGAATATATTTGAACATGGAATCTATGTGAAAGGTATGAATCAAGACAAAATCATCATAATGTCTCTATATGTTGAAGATCAACTCATCAAATGAATCAATCACAATGAGATTTAGAATCTAAATTTCAACATGATCATTGAATTTGATATGACTAACTTAGGAAGTCTAAGTTTCTTCCATGGCCTTGAATACGCTGCAACCATGAAAATCTTAGTAGTTCATTAGAAGACGTATGTTATTGATACTTTGAAGAAACTTAATATGTGGAACTATAACTCAACAAGTACTCCTATGAAAACAAATTCAAAATTAAGCAAAGATGAAGATGGAAAGAGTGTTGATATGACTCTATACAATAAAATGAGGAAATGCTTAAGGTATGTTTGCAATTCCAAATCCGATATATGTCACAATGTAGGTATGGGGAGCAGATTTATGCAAAAACCTAAATTGTCCTAAATGTAGACATTCAAAAGGACCATGGCATATCTTAAAGGTATAATAGACCATGATATTTTATTTCTAAAACCAATAGCTAGAGAGATAAAGTGTCTAGTTTTGCGACTTAAATTAGTGTTAACAAAGTAGAAAGAAGAAGAACAATGAGATATGTGTACAAGTTGTTCAACTTATCTAATTTCAAGGTGCTTCAAAAAATAAATAGTGGTGGTTCTCTCTTCTTATGACTCTAAGTATATCTCAACCTACAAAATAACCCGTCAATTATTGCGACTGCAATCTTTATTGATTAAAATGAAGATAAGAAAATAATTTTATAGCTCATGAAAGAAGCAAATGTATTGAAACCAAGTTTAGTTTTCTCAAAGATCAAGTATGTAATAGAAAAATTACTTTAATATACAACTAAATAAAGGGTCGGGTAATTGATGTTCTAACCACTAAAGTGTATTTCAATTGTATCAAACTTCTATTTGATCAACTAGAAAATGTTCACTTACCAATCTTAAATATCCATTTGGTATTAAAAATGATCTTTGGCCGTGATGACGCTTATCTCGTGTGCGTGACTTATATTCAACAACATGTTCCTCTTCCAACATTTGCAACTGAAAAATCAAGGTTGGAACTCAAAGAATCCATTATGCTTCAAAGTGTAACACGTGAATTCGGATCCTCCTCCATGTCGGCAGACCTCGTGGCTGACACCATATCACCAATTTCTATTACACCTCATTAATCTTATTCCGCAAGCGACCATCAAAATTATACGTCGCCATCTTATGGCTATCATAGTAGAGGCAAGAAAAACACCCGCTACAACAATGATCAAAGCTCCGGGAGGAGTGGTCAGTCTAGTCCCAAACTCTTCACATGGGTGGTCGATCTTGTCCTTACCCATCTTACAATTGGAATAAGTCCAACAACATTTTCCAACAAGGAGGAATACTTGAGCCTATGCCATATACTGCTCTCAATCTGAATGTGCACCCAACCCAACTAACATTGAAAATGCTATTCACACGCTTAATCTTGTTCATCCATATTAGTCTTGGTATATGGACACCAAAGATATTTCTCACATGACATCCTCACAAGGTAATCTTTAGTCTTATTTTAAATCGAGGAAAATAATAAAATAATAATAGGAAATGGTGATTTTATTCTAATTTATGGTCTTGGTAATGCATACATACCCGCCTCTACCCTCATCTTATTCTAAAAAATATACTGCATTCCCTAAACTTAAATAATTTTTTATCATTTATTACTACATATAATATAGTTTCAATTGAATTTGACTCGTTTATTTTTTTCAAAGGATTTTTAGACGGGAATGACTCCAATGAGATATGAGAGTTGAGGCGATATCTATCCTATCGCCATCAACACCACCTCCATAAACAAAGTCGAGCCTACATCTTCTTTTATAGTCATGTCATCCTTTCTTTGGCATGATCGTTTAGGTAATCCAGGAGAATTTGTTTTACATTCTCTTAGATGAGATAAATTGATTGAATGTAATACATCTAGAAAATTACATTCTCATTTTTGTCAATCTTGTCCTTTTGGTAAATATGTTAAACTGTCATTCATGAGTTCTCATTACCATAGTTTGTTGCCGTTTGATATTTTACATAATGATGTATGAACACCTCCTATTTTAAACTCGTTAGGTCACAAATATTATGTGCTCTTTTTGGATAACTATTAAAATTTCTTGTGGACTTTTCCAATTTCATAAAAACTCAAGTATATTCATGTTTTCAAAAACTCCGAGCATACATGAACACACAATTTCGATGAGAAATTAAAACAATTCAATGTGACAATGATTATGAATATGCAAATAGTAATTTTTGAAAAATATGTGAAATTTATGGAATTTATTTTTGTTTGTCTTGTCAACTCTTCTCAAAACGGCAAATCCGAACAAAAAATACGTTTCATTAAGAATACTATTCATATGTTATTAATTCATGCATTTTTACCCATCTTTTTGGCACCATGCTCTTGAAATTACAACATATCTTTTGAATATTTTACAATAAAAATAATCAATTTTGAGCCACCCCTTAAAATCTTGTATGAAAAAATATCTCGTTTATCATCACATACAAGTATTTTGGTGCTTAAGTTATCCCTCTTTCCTTCTACTATGATATATAAACTCCAACATCGGTCTACACCATATGCCTTTTTTTGGCTATCCACCAAATCATCGAGCCTATAAATATCCAAATTTATATTCAAATAAAATTATTATTTATCGTCATGTTTTATTTGATGAAATCTTATTTTCGTATGCAACAATACACACCATCAACCTACTACATACATCTTTTTATATAATGATTTATCCCCTTACATCATAAACCACATAATGACTCACACTCAAACAAATCCACATACAAATCCATCGAGCCATCACCTAAATTGGTCCCCCACCATGTCCTAACCAAACAAACATCATACCATTCAAAACCTTAGTGCTCAGATACTCACCCCCGTCTCCTGTAAAGAGGCCTAACACAACCTCACACATCATACCTTTTTCCCCATCTCCCACCACACTATGACACCCTGACCAACACAAGCTAACTTTCTCTTTCTCCCATACACACACACATATATATATATATATATATATTATATATATATATATATATATATTAGCTATTCATTGTATACATTAACTATTATTAGTTTTTAAAATAGGATTTATATTATTTACAAATCATATAATAAGAGGTAGATATTATATTCTTATGTCATTTAACAAAATTATTTTTTGTCTAATTATTTTCATTATCTACGGCTAATATATATATATATATAATATATATAATATATATATATATATATATATATTATATATATATATATATATATAATATATATATAATAATATATATATATATAGAGAGAGAGAGAGGAGAGAGAGAGAGAGAGAGAGAGAGAGAGAGAGAGAGAGAGAGAGAGAGAGAGAGAGAGGAGAGAGAGAGAGAGAGAGGAGAGAGAGAGAGAGAGAGAGAGAGAGAGAGAGAGAGAAGAGAGGAGAGAGAGAGAGAGAGAGAGGAGAGAGGAGAGAGAGAGAGAGAGAGAGAGAGAGAGAGAGAGAGAGATTTTTATCCTTCTCAAATTCTTTGAATTTGTATATATTTTATATTTTTTTTAAACTTAAAAAGACTTAGACTCTATTTGGTAAAAATAACGGTCGGTTGATAAATTAGTTTATAGTTTATAATTTATGACTGATGACTGATGACTTATAGCTGATAAGCTAATTAAAGTGTTTCGTAAAATTAGTGGTTCAATTATTTGATAAATTTAAATGACATAAAAGGCATTCGATATATAATCATTTTATTTAGATTAAAATAAATTATAATTAAAATGATAAGGACAAAAATGGAAGAAACAATTCGATATATAATCATTTTATTTAGATTAAAATAAATTATAATTAAAATGATAAGGATAAAAATGGAAGAAACAATACTAAGTTATAAGCTATAAACTAAAACGCTATTTAAAGTAGCTTCTCGAAATAAGTTATAAACTAATAAAATAAATTATAAGACCGTGATAAAAAGATTGTTACCAAATAAATCTTTTATTTTCATATGAGCTATAAGTTATGAAAAATGACTTACTAAATAAAACCTTTAGTATACTTTATGATAATATTGAGGGAGAGAATATATGTTATTACTCTGGCCTTAATTACAATAATAGTTAAATATATTTAAATTTCTTGATTTCAATTAAAAGAATTAATACAATTATTAATTTAAATTTTATTAAAATGTAATCCACGCATTGTTAAGTAGTTAATATATCAAAATTTTAAAATAAATTTGTTTAGATTTATTGACATTTATTTTTATTAAAAAATAATAATAAGTATTACTTGCCGAAAGGATCACTGATTAGGTCTACTTTTCTTTTTTAAAAATGAAAAACAAGTTAAAACATACATTTATTAGTTTACTAGAAGTGCCGCTTTATAATAAAACTTAGATGATGAAATTGAACAACCCTCTTTAAATAATTATGTTGCGTTTGTCTAAGATGTTGTTTTATTGCAAGTATAACAACTGTGATTTCATATTTATTAATACACTTTTTGTAGTAAAATAATTTGAGTTCATAAAAATTGATAAGGTATTATGAAACCATATTAAAATATATTATCTTTATAAGAAAACTAAAAATATATTATTTGAATCTGAATGGTTCAAACTTGAATCTGAACCATAAAAATATATGCTACCCTAATTATTTTCCACTTCATGTTATGTTTTACCCTAATTATAAAAATGAGTCATAAAAGTGTGTTATGTTAGTTCGTAAAAATAGGATAAAAAAAACAAAGTCAAAAATACCAAAAGATTCCATGACACGTAATAATATGATCCTAACAAATCTCAAAAATAATTTTAACTGCTTTGAATGAATCAACCACACTACATAGAAAAAATAATTTAAATTAAATAACTAGAGAAAAAAAAACCTCGTATACATGTGTGATTTATATAACAAACACATCAATGTCATTATGCATTTTTTTTTACTATTTTTTTAGAAAAAGAGTATAAGAGAGTTAGAAACATAAATGGAGGAGAAGGTTAATAACACTAATTCTTCTTCTTCTTCCCCACTCGAGCTAGAACATGCTGACGCAATACCAGTTAATGGAGATGAAGCTTCACCCCAAGAAGCTGGAGGATGGAGATCTGTTAAATATATCATTGGTATATATTTATACTAATTAATCACATTTATTATTCTCATTACGAACATTGTTTTTCTTAATTTAATATTTTTTTTTTAATATTAAGGGAATGAGTCGTTTGAGAAATTGGCATCGATGAGTTTGATATCAAATCTAACGGTGTATCTTCTGACGAATTACAACTTAAGTGGACTATTTGTGGTTAATACGGTGCAAATTTGGAATGGATCCTCTAACATTACATCTATAATCGGTGCTTTCATTTCTGATGCTTATCTTGGAAGGTTTCGAACCCTTCTATATGGTTGTATTGCATCACTTATGGTAATTCTAGAATTTTACATCCAATTTTCATGTATGTTTGTTGTCTTATTATTTTCTCATTCTGCATAAACATGCTTAAAATTTCCCCATGCATGTTCTTAATGGTTTGTTATATGATAGGGTATATTGGTGATGACACTAACGGCTGGTATACATGGATTGAGACCTCATGCATGCAAGGAGAGTGACAGACCTAATTGTGAACACGCACGTGACTGGCAGCTAGGAGTTCTTTTTATAGGTCTTGGATTTTTATCCATTGGTGCTGGTGGAATTAGGCCTTGCAACATTGCTTTTGGTGCGGATCAATTCGACACCAGAACTGAAAAAGGAAGGGGACAATTAGAGAGCTTCTTTAATTGGTGGTACTTCACTTTCACTGTTGCACTTGTTATAGCACTCACTGGAGTTGTATATATTCAAACTAATGTCAGTTGGGCTTTGGGATTCGCGATTCCAACTGCATGTCTTGCATTTTCGATAGCCATCTTTCTGTTAGGAAGGAAAACTTACATTTGCAAAAAGCCTCAAGGGAGTGTGTTTACTGGCATGGTGAAGGTGGTTTCAGCAGCGTGTCGAAAACGGAAAATTAGGATTGTGGATAGAACTTTGTATGATCCAATTTCAAGAGTGTCAGATTCAGAGGGCGTTAGGCTTGTTCAGACGGATAAGTTTAAGTTTCTTGATAGAGCGGCTGTGATCACGGACCAGAGTGAATTGAACGACGAAGGAATTGCGAAGAATGATTGGAGACTTTGTAGTTTGCAACAAGTGGAACACTTGAAATGCTTGTTGGGGATTCTACCAGTTTGGGTGACAGGAACTTGCTGTTTCATTATAATGGATCAACAGAACACATTTGGTGTTCTTCAAGTGATACAAACAGATAGGTCTATTGGATCACACTTCAAAATTCCACCAGGGTGGATGAACCTGGTATCAATGATAGCACTTTCATTATGGATATACATTTATGAATGTATCTACATTCCTCTAATGAAGAGAATCAAGAAAAGGCCTACAAAAAGAATAAGCATGGGAGTTAGAATAAGAATTGGGATTGTGTTATCTATCCTATGCATGTTGGTAGCTGGAGTTGTTGAGAAGGTACGTCGAAACTCGGCTTTGAAACACGCCTCGTTTGAATCATCCATGAGCTTCGGTTTACTCCTTCCGCAGTTCGCACTGTCGGGTTTAACTGAAGCCTTTGCAGCTGTTGCTATAATGGAGTTCTTTACCTTACAAATGCCGGAGTCGATGAGAACCATTGCTGGAGCCGTCTTCTTTCTGAGTTTGTCCATTGCAAACTATATTGGTTCCTTAATTGTCAATATTGTTCATAGAGCAACATCACATAAAGCGAAAACACCGTGGTTAGGGGGCCGCGATTTAAATAACAATAGACTTGATTACTATTACTATTTAATTGCTTCCCTTGGAGTTTTGAATTTTATCTATTTCCATTTCTTTGCTTGCCGTTATCTAATAGCATGCAAGGAAACTGAGAAAGCTGAGGTGGAACTAAATGCTGCTCTGAAGGGAGAATCACATGAACAAGATGATGAGGAGAAGGTTTTGGACATAGCAATCAGTAAATGAAAGGCAGAACTAGATCATACATATTCTCATGTTGCTGCTAAAGTTTTAGAGCTATGCATTTATGTATTTTAAATCTTTTGTCAGGTTGTATATGATTTAGAATCCTTTATGTGTTTGTTAGGTAGGAAATACTTAGGTTAGATTCTGCCATAGTTTTTGGTGGCTCTGTTAGTTCTTTATTTCTTGAATTCAAAACTCTGCAGAATTTAGTTTTCTTAGTCATCCAGATGTTAGTTTACAATTGTATAATCTTGTGAGACCTTATCTAAATAAGCAGTAGCTTAACAATGTATGATATAACAACACATTTTCTCTACGACATTTTCACAAACACTTTGGCTGCAATCTGATTTCTATTTCAAAAACTTGTCCTGCTTGAGTTATATACATAGCTAGAAAAACGCTTTGAGCTCGTCCCATCATTATTCCTTTTAAAATAGGGTGGAACAGACCAACTAAAAGTATAAAGTTGGAAATTTTAACCGACCCTTTTATGCCGAGCAAGTGGGTTACACTAAAGTTTTTTCTAAAAGATAATAATTAATAAATATCCCGTTTATTCTCACATACGAGTATTTTGGTGCTTATGTTATCCCTCTTTCCTTCTACTATCTCTTTTGACTATCCACCAAGGCTATAAATATCTTCATGTTCCTTCTACTATCTCTTTTGACTATCACCGAGGCTATAAATATCTAAATTTATATTTAAATAAAATTATTATTTATCTTCATGTTTTATTTGATGAAATCTTATTTTCGTATGCAACAATACACACCATCAACCTATTACATATATATTTTTATATAATGATTTATCCCCTCACGTCATAAACCACATAATGACTCACACTCAAACAAATTCACATACAAATCCATCAAACAGTCACCTAAATTGGTCCCCCACCATGTCCTAACCAAACAAACATCCATCCCATTCAAAACCTTAGTGCTCATATATTCACCCCGTCTCCTATAAAGAGGCCTAACAAAACCTCATACATCATACCTCTTTTTTCCATCTCCCATCACACTATGACACCCTGACCAACACAAATTAGCTTTCTCTTTCTCCGATATATATATATATATATATATATATATATATATATATATATATATATATATATATATATATATATATATATATATATATATATATATATTATTAGTTTTCAAAATAGGATTTAACAATAATGGTATATAATTTACAAATCATATAATGCGAGGCAGATAATTATATTCTTATATCGTTTAACAAGATATATTTTTGTCTAATTATTTTCATTATCAACGTATAATATATATATATATATATATATATATATATATATATATTATATATATATATTATATATATATTATATATATAATATATATATTATATTAATCTTAAAAAGACTTAGACTCCGTTTGGTTAAAATAACGGTCGGTTGATAAATTAGTTGATAGTTTATAATTTAAGACTGATGATGACTTATAACTAATAAGCTAATTAAAGTGTTTTAGAAAAATTAGCGATTCAATTAGTTGATAAATTTAAATGACATAAAAGAAATTTAATATATAATTATTTTATTTAGATTAAAATAAATTATAAAGGGTGTCATACCCCAAAATTTGCCCATTAATCTTGCAAAACATTTCTCGAAGCACTCCAACTTATTCTGCAAGGCACTGACCTTAAAGGAACAAAAGCCCAGCTCACAACAGACCCAATCCAGAAAAAGGCCCAAACTAGCTTGCTCGCTAGGCGAGCAACTCCTTCGCCTAGCGAAGCTTGCGATATATCAGAATTTTCGGGCTTCATTCTGAGCCCATTAGGTCACCACAATCACTATAAATACCGACACTTCAGTCACGAAAAGAGACAGACGAAGACGGACAGAAACCCTGGCATAGAAACCCTGGAGACTAACTCAGAGAATTCCGAGTAAAGAAACCCTGAAGGTCGCTCATCCGCACCGAAGTTACCTCCGCCCAACTCCATCCGATACCAAGAGTGGTCAGTCCCTTCAACATCGCACCTCAGTTGCAAACAGGCTTACCTATTCCCGAAGAAACGGCCGGCTAGGTATTCCACTTTATTTGTGGGATACCCTTATGGAGATGGATTCTGAATTACTTAATTTTAATGTGGAGATTCACCCTAATTGCCTAATTAATTTTAATGTGGAGATTCATCCTAATTACTTAATTAATTTTAATGTGGAGATTCATCCTAATTGATCATAATGTGGAAATTCATCTTAAATACGTAATTGCAAAATATTGCCTTTGAATATGTGATCTTGGACCTCTCTTTGTTGCCTTACGGTATTACGGTCATGTCCCGCGAATGTGGGGATACCCTTAGCCAAGACCCTTCGATTAAATCATCATGTCCCTCTAAAATAAATCATAGCCCCTCGGATGTTGCCTTTGAATATATGATTTTGTCCCTCGATGACCCTTCGGTGTAGCCTACGGTTAAATGATGATAGTCCCTTCGAATGCTAAGGTATCCTTACAACCGTTGCTTTCAATGACCAATCGATGACCCTACGATGACCCTTTTACATCCAAAGGATAAAACTACTTATTTCTCAATAATAAGGACAGTTTTACCCTCACAAGGATAGGAAATGCCCATCAAGACCTTGGGTAGGTATAACTCTTAATTGCTTACTCACAATTTAAAAATACTTTTCACACTTCACAAATACTAAAAAATCACCACTTGGTATACATTCATACTAAAATCATTACTGAGTTATATTTTTCTAAACCATTTTCAAAACTAAACGAGATGACCACTTTGTATACATTCATACGAGAATCATTACAAAGTTAAATTCTCTTTCTAAACAATTCACGAACACTTTTCAGACAAGAAAAATAATATAATTGATTCAAAATGTTATTGGATTAATTCAAAATATTTTAATCATGGACGTTGCTTGTGATGACCAGTTGTGCAGCGCACTGACTATCGTGTAGCATAGAATGCACGTTCTCCACCACTTGATCTGCCACCTCAATTAATGAGAGAGATTAAGTGGTCCACGTTTTTCTGATTTAATTGATTTTTATTTTATTCCTCTTATTTTCATTAATTCATATTAAATTTAATATTGATCCAAAAAATATGAGAGTTTCACCAAAAAATTTTAAATAAAATCTTCTTTCATTTTTTGAATTAAAATTATTTTTTGGATCATTATTAATATTTTTCATGATTTAATTGATTTTGTGAATATTTTTAATTGTTTAAAAATACTTTTAAGTTTCCAAAAATTCTGAAAAATTTTCTCCAAGGTCCTTTGACCTTGTTTGACCTATGATAAATCTCATGAAACCAACTTCTTGTGAATTAAAACTTCATCTGATACATCATTGAAGATCCATTTTAAGTTCATCTGCAACATGATCATTATGAAGCTGTTATTTTGAATCGGTGACTTATGCTATTGTTTGAAGTCATCTGCTACATGGAAAAAAATTGAAGAAGATCATGAAGTTGTCAAGCTTGGATGTGGCTATCTTTATTTGATGTCTTAATCTTCAACTTGCTATTTGTGTATTGATTGTTGTGTGATTCTAAAAGTCCAAGGGGAATTTGGGTTCCTATATAACATTCTTGTCTATTGGATTGCAGTGCATTGGTCATATATTTTTAACTCTTAACTTTTAAATTTATGCTTAGGATTAATCTCTCCATCTCCCACCCATCTCTTTAATTTCAAAATCTCTCCCTCCTTTTAAAAATCTTCTTTGCTTGTGCTTATTTTTTCTAAACTTTGACCATTTTGCAAGCTAGAAACTTTGGCCTTATGCCATTGCATTTTTCTAAACTCATTTTCTTAAATCAAACTTTGTAAATGAACTTAACCATACTTGACTTAAAATTTCAAAAGTCAAAAGAACTAACACCCATTCACACCATTTTTAGGCCCTTGTGTCTTTCAAACTTAAATTTTTGTTAAAAGCAATGCATCCACTTTAAAATTGTTACCACGAACTACGAGGTTTTGATCCCTCATTTTTATGTTGGTATGTAGGCACAAGTCTGAAGGTCTTGTCAAACACAAAAATATAATTAATGAATTCTTTTCCCATCCCCCCATTCTATTTGTTTGCAAACATCATTTTGTACAAAAACACATATGCACACAAGAAAGGGCTTCCTAGGAGTACCTATGACACTTTGGGTGCTAACACCTTACCTCTGTGTAACCAACCCCCTTACCTGTAATCTCTGACATTTTATTAGTTTTGATTTGAAAACTTCTTATCTTTTGGGTTTTGTTCGTACTTTTCCCTTTTCCCTTGGAAATAATAAAAACACGGTGGCGACTCTTGTTATGTTTACGTCTAGCTTATCCATAGCTTGATGATCATGAATTTACCGCTACAATGACCTATACAGGTCGACACATGCGTAGAACACGTCGCCTCATGGCTTTCACAGGTCGGCTCATGCAACGTATTTTTCCAAAAATTCATAACTTTTTCAAATCTTTTGCATTCCTTTTTCCTCCAAACATGCATGGATATAAGTACTTCATACATGCATCATTTCTAGCAATGTTTATAGAGAGTAAGACCTATACGAAACCAGGATTACAAAGAATCTCATCATCTTTAACCTTCATTCTATGTATACACACAAACAAATTACACATAATAATTTTTTGGTTGGATGCCATATAGAATTAGGGTTGATAATGTTCAATTTAGGATTGGTGATTTGTAAATTGGTTTGAGATCTTTGAGGGTTTAAAATAAGAAAATCAAGTTGGGGTTTTTCCCTCAAGATCGATTAGGGATTTGAAGGTTTTGGATAAGATTACTCAGTTTGGATCCAATCGAGTGAAAGCTTTCAAGATCGGTGGTTTCTTGCAAAGGAGTGGCGTGGGATTGTGGATCATATTGGTAAATCTTGGGTTACAACAATTGTACAATTTGGATTCGATCGAGTTAAAACTTAGAAGAACAAGGGGTTTCTTACAAAAGAGTGAAGCTACACGAATTATACTTGAGCGCATCGGACACTCAAAGATACAATAGATTCGTCATCAAACTTTATTTATTTTCGAAGGAAAGGGAAAACATCGATAAAACTTGGGGGAAGAGAAAAGGGTGAGGAAGTCGGTTATGCAAGGGGAAGGTATTAATATCCTTCACATCTATGGTACTCCATGGGAACCGTTTTGAATTCTCTTTACAAGAATGAGTGTTAGTATCTAAAGATTACTCGTGAAAAGGAAAATGGGGGGGGGGGGCATTTATTAAAGTGATCACCAAGGATTGGGGCCATTATGCTTACATATTCTCACCGTGTAATGAGAAAGTCAGAGCTCTGTAGTTCGTGGAACTAAGACGGTTGTGTTAGTTGTTTTTAATGAACAATATTAATGTTCGAGTTCTACTGTCAACTTGCTTGTTTGCTCGAGCATGGGAGTCTTAAGCGACTATTTATTTGTGATATAATGGATGAACAAGGATCTCACTCTAGTAGTTAAACATTGCTTGCTCACACATGGAAGCTTAAGCTTCATTCGCGGTAGAACGAAAGTAACACGTCCTTTCTAAAAAGAATTTAAACTGAAAATGAAGCCCAAAGGAAAAACTGAGTTCGATGAGGTGAGTTTTCTTTTATTCTAAAAAGAGAGTCATTATTTGAATCATACTAATGTCTATGAATGGAGATGAATACAGTGAGCAACTGGGTCATTTGTCCTGTACCCAAAGGTATTCAGAATGAGGATATAAATTCTCCATTCTCATCCCTTATCCATTGCTTAAGGCTCGTAGCATACAATCCTAATCGTATTGTTAATTGTTTATGAGTTTATTCAAAAAATGGTTTTAGTTTTACTGAGAGAGAACAAAGGAAGAAGAATAAACCCTAGAAGGTTGAAGTCTGATCTTCAGTATGCATCCCATATTTGTGCAGAAAGGCTTATCAATTACTCGATTTAAATCGCACTAAAGTCTACGAATAAAGATGAATACAGTGAGAAACTGGGTCATTCGTCCCGTACCCAAAGATATTCAGAATAAGGATATGAATTCTCCAATCTCATCCCTTATCCATTACTTAAGGCTCATGACGTGTAATTTGCATCATAACTGATGAGTGATGAAGTTAAACTTCCTTGCAGCCTCCTTTGATGAAAGGTTGTCTTTGAAGAAAAAAGGGATTTGGCAATCACTTGAATCAAACTGTGTTAAAGTCTATGAATAAAGGTGAATACAATGAACAACTAGGTCATTCGTCCCGTACCCAAAGATATTCAAAAGGAGGATATGAATTTTTCACTCTCACTCCTTCTCTATTGTTTAAGACTCATGGCACACAACTTGGTTCATGATTGGAGAGTGTTGAGTTCACCTTTTTAGTGCTTGAATAATAGTTCAGTCTGTCTTGTACTAATTTAAATTGCATGAAGTATTGATCTTTGATCTTTGAATCTTGAAGTCTTGTACATCTCTTGAGATCCAGTATCCAGTACAACTTGCTCACATGAGACTTTCCTTATCAAGTGATCAAGGGTCTTTTGATCACTTTAATAGGCTTGAGGAATTGAGCACAGTCAAATGATTTAATTGGTCAAAGTGAACTTTGATCAACTTAATCAATCGAAAAAAAATCAATTGAAAATTTATACACACGACAACCTAAAGGGTTAATTAATCAATCATAAGATTTCATAAGTCCTAAACTAAGGGAAGTGAAAATCAGGATATTCTGAATCCTAAGGGTAAAATGATTATTATCCATAAAATTATCAATTAGGAAATTACTTCTAATTATTCACAAAAGTATAATAATTCTAAGTTAAATCTAAAAACCTAATTAATTCTGAAATTCTAATATTCTAAAATTATAAATCTAATTAAACTAAGATTTCTAATATTTCTAATTAGTTCCCAAAATTTCTAATTAACCTAATATACTAAATCAAAAAAATCTAATTAAGTCGTGAAACCTAATTAACAAGAAAAAAACAAATAAAATCAAAAAAGATTAGCTTGCTGGTTGGGCCTGGACGTCCTAGCCCAAGGCCAATCTATGCACTCGGAGGGAGGTGTTGGTAGCGCCTAAGGGAAGAAAAAGGGGATTTTTAAGTTGTTGGTTAGATTTTTGATAAGAGATGCAGTTAGTCTGTTAAGTTAGTTTCCAATTAGTTCAATTTCAGTTTTTGTTAAATTTCAGTTAAAACTGGATTTGCTGTTTGTTATTATGAAATTGCAGGTGGATCCTGTTATTGCAGATTTTAGTTAGGATGCTATTGAAAGGTATATTGAGGCTGGTTGTTGATATGCTTAGTTAAGTTTTACACTGAACTGCAAAACTGTTATGTCCAATTCTGTTTGATGATTTTCTGCTGATGTGTTAAAGTCTTGTTAGGAAATGTTAGTTAATGACAGTTAGTGAAATTAGAAGCTTGATGCAATTTATGAGATGAATGTTTGCTCATTCAATTAGTGATTTTTGGGTTGCAATTTTAGTTAGCTGAAGTTTGAATTATTTGCCGTTAGTTGATGCATTGTTATTTTGAATGTGAAATTTTGTTTGCTGTGACTTATTGGTTTGCACTGGTCTTGTTCGTGCTACGGTGTATGGAAGTTGAAGCCAGAACCATGGTACATTGGCCTTGAAGCAAGATGAAGACCATCCTGCAATGAAAAACTTGAAGAGCTTGAATATATGTAGGCCTTTAGTATAAGTTTATGGGTTATTTGTAGTCAATGTATAGGATTTGGTTTTGAATTGTAAATTAGTGGTTGAAATTGGATTATGGAATTTGGTTTTATGGGGATGGCTTTGAATGGTTTGTGTATTGCATGGGATCTTCCATTAGGTAATGATGTATGTAATGTGAAGTTGGCATTGTAACCTGGTTGAATATGAAGTGGTGTTGTAAAAATGGTCGAAATTTGAATGTTTTTGGATGTATGTGGTACTTGGATAAAATGGTTGATGTTTGGCAATAGAAATGTGGATAGGATCAATGGAACTTTGGATGGAAATGCAATTTTGCCTTTGGTTGTAAATGCACTTAGGGTTGTAATGAGAGTAGTGGTTTAAAATTTGTGTATTAAATTGAATGGAAATTTAATGTATTTGGTTTAAATCATTGTAATTGGAATGAAGATGAATGTAATTTGTTTGAATTTGGTTCTTGTAGAATGAACTTGAAAGAATTGGAAGTGGAATTGACTTGAAAGGTTTATGAATTGAAATGGCTTTAAAAAGGTTTTAGAACATGGACAAAATGGTTTAAAAATGCAAACATGAACAAAAATGAAGATGACTTTGTTTAAAATAGATCATGGGTTAAATGAAATTGACTTAGATGGTTGATGGATAACAAGAATAAGATCACAGTGATTGAGGGATGAAAACATGGTAAGTTGACTTTGGTCAACTGGTTGACCAAAAAGTCAATAGTTGACCAAAAGTCAACTAATACAAAAAGATGATGGAATGAACTTCTCTGATTAAAAATGCATGTTCAACATGGAACCATGAACCAATTGAGTTCAATTTGACCAACTTTCCCAATTCAAAACCACTAAATGGAAATATGTGACTTGGATAAATAAATGATAATTAAGTCTAATGATCATGTCATGATTTGACCAAAATGAATAGTGGAACTTGGATTAATGGACCTCAGGTGCACCTTGACATACTCTGAGACTAAAGAATGAAACTTGGACCAGATGATCAAGGGAACCAATGGATGACGTGACTTAGATCAAATGAGACCAATGATAATATGTAGTGGAAAATGAATGCAAGCATGCCCTTAGACCAACCACAAGGCACCAAGGAATAAGGTTTTGATTAATCACAAATCCAACAATCAACCAATCAACCAATCATAATACTTAAGCATCAACCATCCCTGATTAGGGTTTCAAGCAAAGGACCGAGCTCCTCAAATACATCTCAAACCAAGAGTCCATAATTCGGGTTTACAAGTCAAGTCAGACACACACAAGATCAAACACAAGCTCCCATAAGAGTAAAATCAAGAATTAGGATTGAGATGCACAGATGAACACCATGGTGTAGGTTTCAAGAATCCGGCCCCCAAAGAACCCATAAATTAGGGTTTCTCTCCACATGATGAGGAATACCACAATCTTCAAGCAAAAACCTTGGTTTCTACTAACCATAAACCTTGAATCTATGATGCTTCTTAGCAAGTATTAATCATGAATGAATGATGTACATGAATGAGTCTCAAGTCATAGGTTAGATGAAAAGTGGAAAGGGCATGGCAAAATTTAAGGTACTACAAAGAGTAGCGTGAATCAAATTGGCATTGTTGGGTTACTTGATCAAGTTGGATCAAGGGAAGAGAAAGTATCATAATCAACATCAAAATTAGGGTTTGTAGGGTTAGGTTGATATATTTATCTTGTATATGCTTTTTGCGAAGTAAGGTTAATTTCATTATCTCAATTCGAGTTCGAATTAAGGGCAGACATACCCATAACGAGGTCGATTGAGGAACTGCCTAAACAAATTCTTGTGTACTCTCTCTGTCTCCATCTCTCTTTTATTTTCCGTTTTGCAAATTACTGATTTCATTGATCGTGCGATCAATTTGTTTGGATAATATTTTTGATCACATTTTGAAATTGGTGTTGTTGAGTTGATCACATCCTTTAGATTGTGATTGGATTTTAAGATCAACAAAACCGTATAAAATTCCAAACAATATCGATTGCACACTTGGTTTTCGATAATTTGTCACAATAGATATTTTGTGTGAACTAATATTGGAAGTAGACTATCCTTATTGCTTTACATTCAACTTGGCTGTGATTAATTGTGTTTGATCAATTTGTGATTCATTATCATACCGTGATTACAATTGTGCATATCTGAGCCTTTTGATAGCGAGTTCGGTTAGATAATTTGATCCGGGATACTTCCGCTTACTTCCGCGCGTCATAATTTTTCAAAACTATTTTTTTGTCAAAGTTTTTAATTAGTGATCTATTCACCCCCCTAGATCTAAGCATATCGTCTAACATGATTTTGATCTTGGAACGTGGAGCTTTATAAGCCATCCTCAAATAAATATGGAAATGATGATGATAAAAAAGGTGTGGCCCAATTTAATTTTACCGGGGTCCCATAGTGGGCTCCAATGTACTTATCAAAAAATACAAGTGTGTGTAGTATACCTACAAAAGTATGGGACACTCATATGCCTTAGTAGGTTTATAACAGTTTTGGGTGGTTAGGGCTTTTCCGCGGTGGAGAGAGGCTCTATATGGTGGTGTTACAATGTTTATAGTAGTTTTAGGGGGTCGTCTCACGTGAGATTAGTTGCTCTGTATGTTAGAGTTGTGCTTAGGGTATGAATATATGTGTCTCTCCCGTTAGTGGAGAGATATTTATAGAGGTCATTGAGTCTAGGATTTCCTAAGGAATGATAATCACCCATTAGTCGAAGGTGGATCGTTGAATCCCTACTTTCTAGGAGGACATGGATCAGTTATTGACACTGACTCCACTCTTTCAAGGAACGTATTTCAACATTTCCCGTAATAGGGCGAGTGGGAGACGCTTAGCACGATTTAATTCCCACTAGGGGCGACAAACAGTCATCACCCCTTATGAGGGTTATAGTCTCCCCACTTTAACTAGGCTTTTTACAAATATAACATTATATTTAAAAACATATTATAGTATTTATAAAAATAATATAATACTTAAAAATACATTATATTTAAAATATTTTTTTATTTATAAAAAATATTATGAAATTTTGATTTTGATTTTTGTAAAATAAAAAAGAAAAATAGTTGATTTAGTGTCAGGTAGTCCAAAGTCTGTTTAAGTCCGAACTTAGGTAATAATTTTTCTAGTCCATATTACAACAGAGTTTTTTTGGTCCGACCTTAAATAACAAGAGGCCCATTTAGAATCGAGTATTGCATTTTGACAACTCTAATTATATGCTAATTGAATATAATATGCCAATAGATGGTTTAATCTCTAAATGCATCTATGAATAGAAATATGCAAGACCAACTAACAAAGACCTACCCCATAACATACACATGCATATGTCATACCAGTTTTTTTATTTATTTATAAAAATAGATAAAACCAAAATTTTTATATGTCTATCTAGTTAAAAATGTTAGGCCTTAGACCATAAAAAAACTCTTTTAAATCAATTAGACTATTCTGTTTAAATAAATATGAATAACTTTATTAATATTAATATATTGAATATTGTACTTTGACTTAAAATACTAAAATAAAATTTAATTATCTTGAAAAGCGTACAAATATAAGCTAAAAATATATTGCGAGCCATAAGTTATTTTTATAAAAAAATTTAAATAAATAATTTCACAAAATTTATATTATTAATTAAGTTTAGATAAGTCAAGGCAAACAAACTCTTAATATTATTAATATTTTAGTTTGTTAGTATATAAAAATATTAATTGAATTGTTTATATATATATTAAATTGAAATAAAATTTTAAGACAGATTAATAGGCTAATCAAACATTCAAAAAGTTCGATTTCACGGCTAGAATAAGTCTATGATAAACTATAAATCAGACTTAAACTTTAATATTATTTATAGGTTAGACTTAAGTTTGACAAAGTTTGATTTTACTCCGTCTATATTTATCCTAAGTAAAACATTTATTTATATTTATGAATTAATGTAAAAGTTGTTGATATAGATCACCAATTTTTTTTAAAATTAATTAAATATAAATTAATTTAATCGGTATTCAATTTACTTTTAACTAACATGGATTTTATAAAATAATTTATTTTCAAATAAATTTATTACATTTGTTTAATAATTTATTGCCATAAAAACAAACAAGGACTTAATAATTAGACCTCATCAAAGGCAAACATCCGACAAAAGTCACTAAGTTTTTCCACTTGCACATGGTGGGGAGAACTTATTTGAATAATCTATCCAATGAGGAAATTGCACGCCAATAGACTTATAGTATAGCCCCACATTTTGATGTAATGTTTTCTTGAGCTTCCTTATTCAACTTGCTCTTTTCCACTTGGAAAGGTAGTCAATCTAACTTTGATTTTTCCCTATTCATATGATATATTGTGTGAATATCATATATTTCATTTTAAAAATAATTGATAGTTTTAAATTTGAGTAGGATTGAGTGAGTGGACTCGTAATAAAGAGAAGAATTTCAAAATGTATTCTAATCGTATCCCAACATAGGATCTATTATCGGGTGTCACTATTTGCATCCACAAATCATTTTCTTTGGGATATTCCTTGGGTTTGTTCAATTGAAGCACCTTTGAAATATGGACATAATTTCCAATGAAAACACGAGATACGACTCAATCTCATATGGATAACAACTTTTTTGTATGCTACTATGAGTATTAGTATGCAACTCTGACTGAACTCAAGCGTCAAACATTTCACAACAAGGTATGATGTTGATGCGCATATGTGATGTTGATGATGCCAATTTTTTTTATCACATTATTACATATATGAAGAATGTTGTTAAGATTTATTTCTAAGGTAAATAAATGAGAAGTGCCACACTTCTTTAGAGTTTGATGCTATCATAAAAGTTCAAATTTAAATCTCACAATTATATATGTGAATTTTTATTAATTATCTATGGATAACTGAAAAAGATCAAGGATCATAGGTTCAAACATTCACGGCCATCCACACTTATATTCTGATTTTATCGACCTTTATCAATGACACGACGCAATTAATCACAATATTAAATGTCATTGTTCAATCCGAAAGATTTAAGAAAATAAATAAAATTGATTGTTTATCTCTTAGTTAAAAGTTAATAATTATTAATAATCAATAATCTTTAATGATTATTAGGAGGTATTTCAGACACAAAAAATCAATTTATATTTCTTCTTTAATACGGTCTAACATTAAGCATCGTTTTTCTTTTAGGAACATAGTGGATGATAAGTTGGCAATTGAGACAACGTTGATATATGGATTGACAAGTGATTGGAATACAAAATTAAATATTCGCACATAGTATTGTCTGGATATTCAATTTATGGACACAATTAAAGTCAATTCAATTATTTAAGACATTCATTTGAACATCTCTATGACTTATCCATTTTGTCTCCTCAAATTATTGAATATTTTTTGAAGATTAACTTGTAATTTGATAATATTACCGCGGGTAAACTCATTTGGATAGGATATGCAAATGATGATCTATCATTTAAAGATTCATGCAAATGTATCAGGAGGAATCACAATGAGCCTTTTAGACAATATTTATTCACTTGTTAAGTCATTAGTGACTTATCAGCTACTCCCCCGGTCTCACAATAGGTGTCATATTTCCTATTTATATTTGTCTCATTAAAATATCAATGTGATATTTATTATTTCTTTCTATTAACTTACCATTATTCATTGTATTTTTAATTAATGTAACTACTCCACTATCTAATATTATTTAGGTTATTTTAATAAATGACATTCGTTTTATCATTAAAATCACACAATTAATCATTATTTTAAAAAATGTGAAAATCTCAAAGAGGGCACCTATTTTGAGACGGTGTGAATAATACATAATGTTGTTGTAATAGAAGACAACCTAATTCGAGGGAGAATGCATATGGCTTCGAGATGCTGTCTCTGCAATCATGACATGGAAACTGCAAACTATTTATTTCTTATATGCAGGTACAACTTACTTTTACGACATCATATGGAGTTATTCTTTAACATTAACATTGATAGAATTGGTTACGAAGTTTATTCGAACTTGTTGGTAGACATTGAAGCTCTTAAATTTAGAATCTAATCATGACTCTCATCATGATAATTCTTTGAAAAAATGATATCAGGTTTCCAAATGATAAAATAGACTTTGATAGACATTTTTTATGTTAAACAATTGATATATATGACATCTACTTCTTTCAAGGGACACATGTAATCTTCACTTCACGAGTTTACAATTAGTAAATGTTTTGAATTCAAATGTTGACTTCCTCCTGCTTATAGAATCATACAAGTTGATTGGTGTTTTCCTAGTCATAATTGGATTAAGTGCAACTCGGAGAGCTTCAAGAGGAAATCTTGAAATATCAACTTGTGATGACATATTTAGGGATAGTTTACGAACATTCTTAGGAGCTTTCTTAGTTAAGATTTGCATTTGTACCTCATTTCAAGCTAAATTGCATGGAATCATATTTTCTATCAAATATGCCAACAAGAGGAATTTGATATATATCTAACTTGAAATTGACTTAATCTTGGTCATTTGTGCACTTTCTAATGTCAATATTATCCATTGGTATCTTTTAATTAAATGGGAGAATACTTTATACACTATACATTCCTTTAGATTCAAGATATTTCACATTTTCAAATAGGGAAATGCATGCAAATATATTAGTCAATTGAGGTTTTTTTTTTGTTGATTATGACATTTGGTAGTATTCAATTTCTATTTGTACTTTTAAAATTTATTAGAAAGATAAATTGGACATGTCCAATTATCATTTTTACTAGCTATTCGATGAATTAGGTTTTATATCCCATCATTTTAATTTTTCTTTTTTATTTAATAATTTACCCTTATTAAAAAAGGGACTTAATATATGTTTTAGTCCCTTAATTTAATTTAATGTTTCACTTTAGTTCTTTAACTAAAAAAAACGTTACAAGTTAGTCTCTTAACTTCACTTTTATTATCCTATTTGGTCCATTCCGTCAATTTCTGACTAATAAACATTAAGTTCTAGTGATGTGGCGTGGCAGTAAGATCATTGGTACAAATCTGAGTCAGCATAGGTAGTTAAAACTCGATGCATTGTTTAAACTGCGAATGTTTTGTTTTAACCTCCGCAAACAAAACTCTCACAGTTTAAACAATGTATCAGTTTTTAACTACATATGCTGACTTAGATTTGTTTCAATTGTCTTGTTGTCACGTCATGTCATCAAAACTTAACATTTTTTTTTGCTAAAAATTGACAGAAGGGAACAAATAGGTAACTGAAGTGAAGTTAAGAAACTAATTTGTAATATTCTTTTAGTTAAGAGACTAAAAAATATATTATATTAAATTGAAAAACTTGGTGATTAATTTTCATATGTATATTTGAATTTGAACATGAATTGTAATTAATAAATAACACATATATCATTAAAAAATATATTTGAGGATGTTCCAGAATAAAGAAATAAAGAAATAGCATTCTTATAATTGGTTGACAATGTTTTAATTGTTTTATGGTGGTAATTAAAGGTCAAAAGATCGGAGGCGTTTTTCAATATAAATTTTTGGTGGACTAATCATGCCATTAACGTTGAACATTAAATCATATAACTAGACCAGTTGCTTTTGTTTTTATTTATAATTTGAACTCGGACGAACCTCTTTTCTGAATATCCTTAAGTAAACATTGTGCTCGAGTGAATTCACATTTTTATTTTGTTTAGTCTTTGAATAAAAAATGGTTAAAGTAGATGGTGAGGAATTTTGAAACAGTAGTGTTGATCTCCTATACAGTGCCGCATGAGTGGGTCTTCAAATTTAACACTTCGATGTTCAAGTCAATTTAAGATTCAAGATTATTGTAATGAAAAATAAAGATCAAAAAGTGTACATCACTTTCCGTGTGAGATGACTTTTGTACCTTGCATCATGTGTAGTGGATTTGAGTTAATTTGAGCCTAAGACATTTGGGTCTTTGACCGACCCAGAACTGTTGCCCTTAAGGCTTGTCGAGCGCTTAGGGAGTCAAAGAAGTCTTTAGCTGTCGTGGCTGGCCTCCAAGGATGTTGTCTGATTCAAACTAGAAGTGAAACATTTATAGTCAGTTTAAAAAATAGTGGGGAACAAGGGCATTAAATTCATTTCCATCAATGAAACGTTTCGCTACTTCTTTCTGATACTTAGGCTGACGTGACTAGTTAGGGCATGTCGCTGCTTATAGTATACTCGAGTTTGTTTGCATATCCAAGGGAAAATCTAGTTGTTGATTTTGTAACTTCCTTTTACAACTGATTTGGTTCGTTTAATTATCTTCCCTTATACATAGGAGTGGTTGAGCATCGAAGAAACCTTTCACAATCCTTGACATTAAATTTCATTCATAAGTGTTTCTTATTGGAAAATATATTCTTCTCTTCCTTCCTGAGATCGCTTATTAGAGCAACCACAGTTCTTATCCCAAAGCTTCTGCATTTCTTCATTCGATTACTTCCTACTCATCTTTTATCTAGGTACCCTTTTCACCTCACATTTTTACCATCAACATTTTCTGTTCTTTGGTCAAGATGAGTGACAACCCTATTCACATAGTGAGCGATTATGAGAGTGATATTTCTTCCTCCGTGCGAATGTGGGTATGTCCCGATTCACAGTCCTTTCTCCTTGTTCATGATTACATGGCCCACAAAGTTATGCCCTTGACTGTTGACTCTGATTCAAAAAGGGTGCCTGGGAAATCCCTCGATGAGAGAGATTCTTTGTTAGACTCTTTAGAGGTTCTCTTGTCAGATGACGATAGTGAGGAGGTTCACACTGAGGTCCATATGCCTCCTTCCGTTTTGTCTGATGTAGAATAACAAATTACTAAGTTTATGAGAGAACTCACTAATAATTTCATTCAGGTTTACCGGAGAGCCCACAACCGCGAACCCAATGATGCTCAAATTAGGACCCACATGGAGTATCGGGGTAAATCAGACGTAGTCTCTTGGGTAAATCCCGATGAACACGTTAAATTTGATGAGCTCTCCTAGAGGGGTGAGCCGTTGGTGGAGTAGACCGATGCAAGCAAGTACGGCTAGATGGATGCAAAAGTGGTGGGGATCCCGTCCATTATGAATACCAAAACAACTATAGAGTTTTTAACCTCACGGTCGGAGACCCTTTGGATTGGTCTGTCCTTCCCGTGGGTTCAGAAAAAAGGATACGTAGTTCTTTTGATGAATGCTTGGTCCCCTTTTATGAGTATTTGTTTGTAAACATCCATACATTATACACTATCAAGCCATAACTTTTCAAAGGCAAAATTTCAATTTTTTCAATAGTGTAATCGGTTACACATAGTCTCTATCTGAAAAAATATGACCGTTTCAAGGGTGGTAGTCGATTACGCTAAAAGTATAATCAAGTACACTTGCAAAAAATGAAGAAAAAAAATGAACCATTATGATACCTATTCATTGAAAGTGTTCATTAATCTTTCCTAAGCCATTGCATCAAATCCTAGAGGTATCATAGGATGTATTTAAGCCAAAATACATCAGATTTTAAACCTACCTCTTTCGCTCAAATTTTCAAACAATTCAATCATTTTGAAGTGTTCAATCACAAACTTCATTGAAACCTTTTGCCGAATAATTTTCATTTATCATAGAAAAGTTTCATCAAACTTTAAGCATTAAAGTTCTATATAATTGTGAATTATTTATTGGAAGGGGAAGATCTAATTTATGGATTTTGGAAAGTGTCCAAAATCATTTTTTTATCATATTGTTGTAACTTGTTAACTAAGGTGTTGTGACATTCAAGTATAGAAGAAAGGGGTGTGCCTTCTCTAATTTTTGTGAAAAATAAATTGGTGTGCTTTCTTGCTTGTGTTAGAATATTGTAAGAGGGTCTTGGAGTGAGGTTTGTACAAAGATCTAACATAGTGTAAAATCCTTCAAGGTGTGAAAGGATTAGATGTACCTTTGGCAATAATCATTTCTTAAAACAAGAAAAGTCCAGAAAACCTAATCTACCCCCACTTAGGTTGCATTCCATAGTTATATTTGGCATCCAAGTAGGTTAAGGTAACTTGCTTCTCGATCCAGGAAGATATGGCTTCTGTAAAACCGTTTTTAGCAGATGGTGGCAACAATAACAAACCACCATATTTTGTTGGTGAATATTATGACTTCTGGAAGATTCACATGCAAATGTACTTAAAAGCACAAGGAAAAGAAATATGGAATGATGTTCAAAATGGGTCATACATTCCTACAACTGTCATAAACTATGAAGAACAACCAAAGGTGAAAGGCTCTTGGAATGATAACGACAAAAAGAAAGTTTTGTATGACAAGAAGGAAAAGAAAATACTTGCATTAACATTAGGAATATATGTTTTTTTTAGTATCAAATGGAAAAATAGCCAAAGAAATTTGGGATACATTGGAAGTAGCACATGAAGGCACGATGGAAGTAAAAAGATCCAAACTAAACACTATGGCCCAAGAATATGAGATGTTTAGAATGTAGCCCAATGAAACAAATCACTTGATGGCACTTGGAAAAACATTCATAAATGATGAGTTAAATCTCAAAGTCCTTAGATCATTAACAAGAGCGTGGCAACCAAAGGTAACAACTATATCGGAAAAGAAAAGTCTTTCCAAAATATCTTTCACGACATTGTTCAGAAAACTTCAAGAACATGAGTTAGAACTTGGAAGGACATAAAAGCATGAAGATCAAGAAAAGAAACCCAAAAGTATTGCCTTAAAGGTGGAATCAAAGGAAGCAATGCAAGATGATGATTTTGTTGAAGAGGAAAAATATTACCTTACTTGTCAAAAGTTTGGAAAATTCCTTAAAAAAGATAAGAATATAAGATTTGGAAAAGGAAGAAATTTTTTTAAGAAAATGGAGGCCTAAACATCAAACCAGAATTTCACTTGTTTTGAATGCGGGAAACAAGGTCACATGAAAGCAGATTGCCCATCGCTAGCAAATAAAAAGGCTTCAAAGGAAAAAAGAATTCAAATCAAAGAATTATCAAGTTTCTTGGGATGATAAAAAAGTGATTTCATATTCCAACTTGTAAAATGAAGAATGTGTAAACTTTGCATTAATTGTCTCACACCATTCAGATGATGAACACGAGGTTAGTGATTTTGAAATTAATGATAAACCTTCATACGATGAATTGCAAAATTCCTTCAGTGAATTACATGAGGAATGTTTGACACATCCTATAACATGTTCAAAACAAAAAAATAATTTCTTCTCTAGAAAGAAAGAATGACACTAAAGTGGAATTGGACAAAGTCCAAAATTCAACATGCAATAAATGCCAATCACATGAATCTAAAATTGTTGAATTAAACCAAGTCATAAAGAAATATGAGAAATGTCAACTTGGTTTGGAAAGTATGCTAAGTATACAAAGATACTCAAATTATAAATGTGGGCTTGGTTTCTCTAAATTTGATAAACCAAGTACAAGTAAAACTATATTTATATTGACTAGCAATAAATTCACCAATGTCTAACCAAAGAAATTGCATGTTGTTATTCATCTGAAAAGGTCTTCTTTTAGAAATAATTCATATGCCTATAAAACAATCATCTATTTAAACCCACATGTTTTTATTGAAATACAAAAGTCCATACCCCTAACGCTTTTTATATGAGAAACTATGGTGTTTATAATGATGATATGCATGGGCCGAGAAATGAACTAACCAACAAGGACCCAAAGCACATTGGGGAGCTAACAAAGTTTAACTTTTTTTGTATGTATAATTGAAGACCACTACCAACATATGGTATATAGATAGTGGTTTCTCCAAGCACATGACCGATGACAAGTTAAAAGTTTCAACTCTTGCTCTAAAATCTAAAGGATTTGTGACATATGAAGACAACAACAAAGGAATAATTATTGGTATTGGAAAAGTTAGGACTCATCCATTCACTACTATTGATGATGTATTATATGTTGAAGGATTGAAGCATAACCTTCTAAGCATAATCCAACTATGCGAGAAAGGACTCAAGATTAACTATAACAAAGATGAATGCGTTATAAAAGATAAAATCACCCTTGAAATAAAGCTTGTAGGAAAGAGAATTAACAATATATTCATGATATCATTGGATGAAGTATATTTGAAACTTAAGTGTATTATGGTAAATAACAATAATAAGGCACGACTTTGACACAAGAGAATAACTCATATTCACATGGACCATTTGAATAAACTAGTCAAACATGACCTTGTCATTGGATTACCAAAGATACAAAAAATTCAAAGATAGGTTGTGTGATGCATGTAAAAAATGCAAGAAAACAAAAGTATCCTTCAAGCCAAAGAATGTGGTGTCAATTACAAGACCTCTTCAATTGATCCATATGGATTTGTTTGGTCCCTCAAGGACTAGAAGCTTTGGCGGTAACTTTTATGCTTTAGTTATTATTGATGACTTTTCTAGATCACCTGGACTTTGTTTTTATTACAGAAAAGTGATGAATTTTAAAACTGAAGGAGAATTGCGACCCAAAGCGCAGCGGAAATTAAAATTTTTCTCCTTTAGAGATCCTTACGAATGGTCATGATCAGTGATAGAATATTTACCTCTTGTGACGGTTGAATCCTTTGGTGCAGATCTCTTGTGACGATCAAACCCTTTGATGCAGATCTCTTGTGACGATCAAACCCTTTGATGCAGATCCACTAAACGATCACGAACGTTGAACGATGACAACGTCTCTACTCAGTCCACACGAACGGGTTCCTTCAATCTCAGTGCTAGCTGGTATGAATGAAGGCTTTGAGTGAGAGAGAGAGAGAGAGAGAAAACGAAAATAATGCAACCGCAAATTTTTGCTTCTGCACAAGGGTTCTATTTATAGAACCACTTGTGTGGGCTTCAAGCTAAAAGCCCACTTAAGTGTATTTTGGCCCATATCTTATAATATGCCCAAAATCACTTAAGCTCATGGTACCTTACCATATTTCGTATTCTACTCAAGTACATCGTACCTTACGATGCTCTATAACTCACTTAAGGGCACCGTACCTTACGGTATTCCTTAGTTACTCTATCTCTCATCAATCCGTCCTTTGTGTGTGACCCTGTAGGTTTTCGTGACGTTGGCAATTATATTAAATCACACATTTAATATAATAAACAGTGAGCGGTATCTAGCAACACATCACTGCTACCCAAGACACGAAAATGTCATGTGATCTGACAAAACCATCTGTGATAATAATTATGTGTATAATTACCCTTTTGCCCTTATGTCTATATTGAACACAAGGCATAGACCGTGTCATCCTTGTCCAGTTCAATATTGGGCCCATAGACATTTATCCTGTTATGCAGGATGGGCAAATTCCATCTAGGTCACTCATGTCCCTCAGCATGCTTCGTGGAGTACCCATCAACTGTCTTTATGGTTATCCAGTTACGAACAACGTTGGATCAGCAACAAAGCACTCGACTCTACATCTAGGATCCATAGTGGTTTCAGGTCGAAGAGTGGTATACACTATTATCACCATGAGAATGACTTATGACACTTTGCATAACTTTCTATATAGTATTCTCATAGCGGGTCAATCCGGTATAAATATTACTCCTAATATTCATACCTATGTTTAAGACTTGATAACTCTTTATCCATGATCCATGAGATGTGATCATCAGTCTACAAACATAATAGTCTGAATGCTTTAATGTTATCCCACTTCACACTAAAGCTCGACTACGGATACTTTAGGAATAGTGTCCTTATGTTAAATGTGCTCTCATGATTAAGACACACTTAATACATTAAACGGACTATCTATTCCAGGGACTTTATTAATCAACCATAATAAAGAGAATGCCTTTTATTATTCGATACAAGTACCAAAATGTATTGGCCTCTAGGGCTTACACCAACAATCTCCCACTAGCACTAGAGCCAATCAGGCATACCCCGTATGCCCATTGATCTAGTATGGCCATCATGCTTCTGCTGCGCAAGAGGCTTTGTCAGTGGGTCAACTATATTGTCAAGTGTAGGTACTTTACATATTTTCACATCTCCTCTATCTATTATCTCTCGATTGAGATGATAACGACTAAGTATGTGTTTGGATCGTTGGTGAGATCTAGGCTCCTTGGCTTGTGCGATAGCACCATTGTTATCATAATAGAGACCAATGGGATCCACAATGCTAGGGACTATGCCAAGTTTATTGATCCAAACAACTTCCTTTGCTGCACTTAAGGCAGCAATATACTCGTCCTCAGTAGTAGAATCAGCAACTGTATCTTGCTTTGAACTTTTCAAGCTCACAGCGCCACCATTTAAGCAAAACACATAACCATTGGAATCATTCATATTAAAGCGTCTCAGCACCTTGTCTATGTACTCTGACTCAGGCCAAGCATTTTATGATCTATCTCTATAGATTCTGATTCCTAATATATAGGCTGCTTCACCTAGGTCCTTCATAGAAAAGCATTTCCCCAACCAAGACTTTACTTGTTGCAGGGCAGGGATATCGTTTCCAATGAGTAATATGTCATATACATATAATACCAGGAATACGATCATGCTCCCACTAACCTTCTTGTAGACACAAGGCTCATCTTCGTTCTTAACAAATCCATACAGTTTCACTGTTTCATCAAAACGAAGATTCCATGAGTAGGTCACAGGCTCATCTTGATCCATGAGTAATACATCACCTTGATCAGATATCCATATATCTCAGGTAGGTGACGTATCCTGCCTGACCTACGCTGGTCTTGTTCTACTTGAGCAGGTTGCTCTTACACAACCACTTGTGTTTCCTGCTCTAATTCCTCCATAGGTGTATCGATAATTTGTGATTCTTGAATTTCTTCAAGTTCTACTTTCCTCCCACTGATTCCTTTGGAAATAAAATCCCTCTCTAGGAAAACTCAGGTTCGAGCGACAAACATTTTGCCCTCAGAAGGATTGTAGAAATAATATCCTCTTGTTTCTTTAGGATACCCCACAAATAAGCATTTGTCAGATTTGGGCTCAAGCTTAGTTGAAACTTGTCATTTCACATAAACCTCGCAACCCCAAATCTTCATGTAAGACATATGTGGTCTCTTACCACTCCATATCTCATATGGTGTCTTATCAACCTTTTTGGATGGAACACGGTTAAGTGTGTAAGCTGCTGTCAATAGTGCATGTCCCCAAAAGGAGTTTGGAAGATCGGCGTGACTCATCATGGATCGGACCATGTCCAACAGGGTTCGATTTCTTCTCTCAGACACACCATTCCATTGGGGTGTTCCAGGAGGAGTAAGTTGGGATAGGATCCCACACTCTTTCATATGGTCATCAAACTTTAGGCTTAAATACTCACCGCCTCGATCTGATCGAAGAGTTTTAATATTCTTACCTAGTTGGTTTTGTACTTCATTCTTGAATTCCTTGAACTTTTCAAAGGACTCTGATTTGTGTTTCATTAAATACACATAACCATATCTACTGAAATCATCAGTAAATGTGATGAAGTACTGAAAACCTCCTCTGGCTGGAATGTTCAGTGGTCCACATACATCAGTATGTATGAGGGCCAAAAGATCATTAGCTCTTTCACCTTTTCCTGTGAATGGAGATTTTGTCATCTTCCAAGTACTTTGGGCAGTTTCTCTTCCAGTGTCCGGTCTTACCGTAATGGAAGCAGGTGCCTGCCTTTGTTATGCCTCCACTAGGCCTCAAAACAGTAACAGTGGGTCTGGGTTTGGCAACTTCCTTGCCCTTCCCTTTATCACCCTGCCTGGTGGGCCTTTTGTTCTGTCTCTTTCCATTTCCGATCATCAGAATGGACTTCCCTTTTGTCTTCAGATTCTGCTCGGCAATTCTTAACATGGCGAGCAGTTCAGGAAGAGATTTGTCCATATCAATCATATTGAAATTTAGGACAAATTGACTGAAACTATCTGGCAACGATTGCAAGATCAAATCAGTCGCAAGTTCCTTTTCGAGGGGAAAACCCAATCTCTCAAGGTTTTCCACATACCCAATCATCTTGAGTACATGGGGACCTACGGGGCTCCCTCAGCTAACTTGCTTTGGAAAAGGGCTTTTGAAACTTCAAACCTCTCATGCCTTGCTTGCTCTTGATAGAGCAACTTCAGGTGTTCGATCATATCGAACGCTGACATGTTCTCATGTTGCTTTTGCAATTCTGAGTTCATGGTAGCCAGCATGAGACAAGCAGTTTCATTGGCATCATCGACATGCTTCTTATAAGCATCTCTTTCTGCCTTAGGTGCAGAACTAGGAGGTTCCTCTTCAGGAACAGGTGTCTCCAAGACATACAGCTTTCTATTATGTTTGAGGACAATCCTCAGGTTTCGGTGTCAATCCAGAAAATTTGTCCCGGACAATTTTTCCTTATCAAGGATTGATCTCAAGATGTTGTTAGAGGTGTTTGCTGTCATGGTTATCTACATAAGGATTAAGAAAATATAAGTATCATTGACATATTTAATTAGGCCTTTAATCAAATATGCTCCCACTATTTTACTCAAAACAAATGACCCTCATCATTTGATTCGGAAAATCCCGTTGGAAGATTTTCTAGTGGGTCGAGATCCATATTTCACTTCGTTCTAAGTCCGCGTAGGCGGATTACACAAAACTAGGTTATTTAGGTAGGAACTCCTTCCAATTGTATCTCATACAACTCTCGAAAATTTCAGTTGGGTGAATAACTCCTTATTCGAATCCATCATATGGATTATTCCCAACTCTTGCTTCTAAACATATATAAGAAAATTATAATCAAGTTTGACTCATCGTTTTAGCAGTTGGATATTACAATTATCCCATCGCACCTTGACTAATACAAAACATGCACCTCGCGTAGGCGAAACCTACATATCCGATACCAGTCTTGATGAGTGCTAAAACTTGGAAAGCAAACACATATAATCTTATTATAATTTGTTTAGTTAAGTTTGACCCATTGTTTTAACAGTTGGATATTACAATTATCCCATCGCACCTTACTAATATATAGATCATGCACCTCGCGTAGGCGAAACCTACATTATCCATTACTAGTCTTGATGAGTGTTAAAACTTGGAAAGCATAAACTTAATATTTTAGTTTGAGGGAATTGCAATTGTTATGATCTCACCGGCTTGTTTATCATATAAATCGTCTCTCACATGCATCAACATACATTCACATGCATCAACATACATACAAACAAAATGAAACAGTTATGGCCCCTAGCGCAATTGTTCTCCCAAGCCAATGAGAGAACCTAAGTTAACCTACAACGATCTAAGCTTCTCCAAGCAAGATCTTCAAGGTTGTCCTCCTTTAATATTGAATTCTTCTCTAAGCTTCTCCAAGCAAGATCTTCAAGATTGTCCTCTTTTGATTCTTTCTTCATAACATTGTCTTCTTCTCTTTATTCATAACATTACATTCCAGAAGAAACTCGTTTTACATACGAGGGTTTGAGATGAGAAAAGAAGTTACATTAAGAGATCAAAAGGAGAGGCACGACGCGCAGGTCGTATTTAAAACCCAAAACAAAATAAAGGACAACTAAGGCCATAACTGATCACCACAAGGCAATAATAATAAACACATTGTTATTATTAAATTTTAATTCCTTTAATTAATTAAAACCAAATTAAATTTCGGCGACCGATCACACTACGCAGAGTTAACCAAAATTTTAATGAACAATTCATTTGAAATGGACATTGTTTTTGCATCCACACAACTCTTGCGCAGGCACAAAACAGAAACCCCAAAATTTTGACTCTGGGAGTGTGACGACCGTCACAGGCGTGTGACGACCGTCACAGGCAATGTGAGTGTGACGAGCGTCACAGTACACGTTACGACCGTCACAGGTCAAAAACAAAAAACGCGTCCTTGTTACGACCGTCATGGGCGCGTTACGACCGTCACACATCCAGTTTGTTGCGCTTGTTACGCTCGTCACACGAGCTTCATGCGGCCAAAATAACAGACTTTGAAACAGTCAACACGTGTTCCAAAAACCCTAAATTCACAACTCTTTGACGGCACAACCCTTGCGCCGTCACCAACCCTAATGCGCCAATTTCAGACCGTCAAACACACCTCGATTGTTGATTCAGTATGATTGATCAACATGTCATTGCTTCACCATACTAATGTCGGATTCCGAAGCAAATGACCATTGATCGCTCAAAGGAAAACAATCATTTAGTGTTCGAATGAATGAAATAGAAACAGTATATCACATATACCGTACTTTGCATTAGGATTACTTATATCATATATAAGTTGATCGGTCTCAATTGCGTAACCTATGGACGATCGATGTATCGCTGCTTCACCATACTAATGTCGGATTCCGAAGCATAGTCAACATCAATCATCCAACTCGTACACTCATGATGCCAAATTTAATTACCCTTTTAATTAATCGATTCATTCTGTCTTTTAATCATATTAATACAGAAATTAAACAGCTATCCGATTCATGGTTTCGTAAGTGGCTCTGATACCACTGAAGGAGAATTGCGACCCAAAGCGCAGCGGAAATTAAAATTTTTCTCCTTTAGAGATCCTTACGAATGGTCATGATCAGTGATAGAATATTTACCTCTTGTGACGGTTGAATCCTTTGGTGCAGATCTCTTGTGACGATCAAACCCTTTGATGCAGATCTCTTGTGACGATCAAACCCTTTGATGCAGATCCACTAAACGATCACGAACGTTGAACGATGACAACGTCTCTACTCAGTCCACACGAACGGGTTCCTTCAATCTCAGTGCTAGCTGGTATGAATGAAGGCTTTGAGTGAGAGAGAGAGAGAGAGAGAAAACGAAAATAATGCAACCGCAAATTTTTGCTTCTGCACAAGGGTTCTATTTATAGAACCACTTGTGTGGGCTTCAAGCTAAAAGCCCACTTAAGTGTATTTTGGCCCATATCTTATAATATGCCCAAAATCACTTAAGCTCATGGTACCTTACCATATTTCGTATTCTACTCAAGTACATCGTACCTTACGATGCTCTATAACTCACTTAAGGGCACCGTACCTTACGGTATTCCTTAGTTACTCTATCTCTCATCAATCCGTCCTTTGTGTGTGACCCTGTAGGTTTTCGTGACGTTGGCAATTATATTAAATCACACATTTAATATAATAAACAGTGAGCGGTATCTAGCAACACATCACTGCTACCCAAGACACGAAAATGTCATGTGATCTGACAAAACCATCTGTGATAATAATTATGTGTATAATTACCCTTTTGCCCTTATGTCTATATTGAACACAAGGCATAGACCGTGTCATCCTTGTCCAGTTCAATATTGGGCCCATAGACATTTATCCTGTTATGCAGGATGGGCAAATTCCATCTAGGTCACTCATGTCCCTCAGCATGCTTCGTGGAGTACCCATCAACTGTCTTTATGGTTATCCAGTTACGAACAACGTTGGATCAGCAACAAAGCACTCGACTCTACATCTAGGATCCATGGTGGTTTCAGGTCGAAGAGTGGTATACACTATTATCACCATGAGAATGACTTATGACACTTTGCATAACTTTCTATATAGTATTCTCATAGCGGGTCAATCCGGTATAAATATTACTCCTAATATTCATACCTATGTTTAAGACTTGATAACTCTTTATCCATGATCCATGAGATGTGATCATCAGTCTACAAACATAATAGTCTGAATGCTTTAATGTTATCCCACTTCACACTAAAGCTCGACTACGGATACTTTAGGAATAGTGTCCTTATGTTTAATGTGCTCTCATGATTAAGACACACTTAATACATTAAACGGACTATCTATTCCAGGGACTTTATTAATCAACCATAATAAAGAGAATGCCTTTTATTATTCGATACAAGTACCAAAATGTATTGGCCTCTAGGGCTTACACCAACAAAAACATTCAAGAAGTATGCAATGCTAGTGCAAAATGAGAAATTCGTGAAGATTGTATCAATTCAAAGTGACGATGGCAGGGAATTTTAAAATTCATCTTTTGAAGAATTCTGTGATAAACATGGTGTCTCCCATAATTTTTCAGCACCAAGGATTCCTAACCAAAATGGTGTGGTTGAAAGAAAGAACAAGTCTTTATAAGAAATTGCAAGGGCAATGCTTACTGAATCAAATCTTCCAAAATATGTTTAGGCAGACACAATCAGCATGGCATGTTATGTAAGTAATCGTGTTATTCTTATACCTATTTTAAAGAAGACACCATATGAGCTTTACAAGGGATAAAATAATATATTTCACATTTTCATGTCTTTGGATGCAAATGTTTTGTTCTACATAATGGCATAGACAACCTTGGTAAGTTTGATGAGAAATTTGATGAAGGTATCTTTCTTGTTTACTCTCTTACTAGTAAGGCCAATAGAACTTTCAATAAAAATAACTCTCATTATTAAAGAATTTATGCATGTTTTCTTTGATGAATCTAACAACTCTAAGGAGGATAAAGTTGTTATTTGTGATGATGATTTATTCGAAGAACCAATTGAAGGAAATATCAACAATGATCATGTTGAACAATCAGAACAACAAGATGGAATTATTCAACAAGAGTAGAATTAAAATGATCTTCCACAAGAATAGAGAACTCATTGTAATCACCCAATTGCTAACATAATTGGTAACATTAGCAAAGGATTATCTACTCGTCTCAATATCGAGGATGCTTACTTGAACATGGATTTTTGTTTCACAAATAGAACCTTCATAGATTAATGAATCTTAGAGCACCAGTGGATACTTTCCATGCAAGAAGAATTAAACCAATTTGAAAGAAACAAAGGTTGGGAACTTGTTCCTAGACCTAATGGTAAACAAATAATTGGCACTAAATAGGTGTCCAAAAATAAGATATATGAGAATGGAATAGTTGTTCGAAACAAGGCAAGATTGGTGGCTCAAGGCTATAACTAAGAAGAAGGATTTGAATTTGACGAAACATTATCTCATGTTGCAAGGTTAGAATTTATTCAATGATTACTTGCATATGTTTGTTCCTTGAATTTTTCAGTTATAGCAAATGGACGTAAAAAGTGCATTTTTTATGGATACATCAATGAAGAAGTCTATGTAAATTAACTTCCTGGTTTTGAAGACTTCATGAATCCTTCACATGTATAAGTTGAGGAAAGCTCTCTATGGATTATAACATGCACCAAGGGTTTGGTATGATAGACTCGTCAACTTTCTATGTGAGAGAGGTTTCAACAATGGAAAGGTAGATACAACATTGTTCATCAAGAAGTTCAAAGATGACACCTTACCTGTTCAAATATATGTTGATGACATAATTTTTGGATCAACATATAAAGATTTCTACGAATAATTTTTAAAGATGATGCAACGAGAATTCAAGATGTCTATGGTGGGTAAACTAAACTAATTTCTTGGACTACAAATCAAGAAATCAAAGAATGGTATTTTCATTAATAAATCCAAGTATTGCAAAGAAATTTTGAAGAAATTTGATATGGAAAATTGCAAAGAGATTTTTACCCCAACGGGTTTGGGCAGTTATGTTGATCAAGATAAACCTGGTGTCCCCATTGATATCACAAAGTATCAAGGCATGATTGGTTCTTTACTTTATTTAATTGCTAGTCGTTCTGGCATAATGTTTTATGTTGTCTATGTGCTCGATATCAAGCATGTCCAAAGGAATACCACCTCTCTTCAGTAAAAAGGATCATGAAGTACTTAAAGGGAACCATTTTACAAGATATTTTCATAATCAATTGGAAGATATTTTCACAGAACCTCTAGCCAAGGATCCATTTTACAAGATAAGAAGAGAACTTGGTATTTTGTATGAAATTGATGTATAAAATATCACATATTCATCTATACTTATGGCATGATGGTCTTTAAAAGGATATTGTTTTTCATAGTTCGTCAAAGTATCAAGGTACATTCTATTTACTCTTCAATTTTTTTTCTTAATTCATAATTTCATTTTTGAATTAATTAGTTTATAGTTATGGATTCATGATTTAATGATTACTAGGTTATGTTTTTATTGTGTGTTTCATGCTAAAAATATGTTTATTCGTCATATATCATGTTCATACATTTCTTTTTAGGCTATACCATGCTAAAAGTTGCATAAAAGTTCAAAAATTTCAAGTTTACATATGGTGTAACCGGTTACACCAAAAGTGTAACCGATTACCACCCCCATTTTTTCAAAACAAAATGGAACATTGATAACACGAAACACACCACATATTTGGCTCGATTTGCACATGTTTTATTATCGTTTTGTTTTCATTTCTAGTATTGTGTTGGTATTTTATCTGGATTTCAGGTACTTAACCATGTGGGAGCCGTACGCGAAGAAACGAGGAAAATCAAATGAAAAACGAAGAAAAATACGTATTTTGCACTCACGGCGTCCAACATGGAATTTGCCATGGAGGTAGCCATGATGTGGCCGACGTGTCCCATAATCCAACGGTGATAAATACCGAGTCTCCACATTTTGTGAACGTGGTGTTCGCCGTAGGAGGTATGGAGGTCGCCATCCCCTATAAAACAGAAGCAGTCAAACCAGTTGAAGCATTCTTCCCTATTTCCCCCTTTTTTCTCACACAAATTCAGAAAATTATGACTTGGTTTCTAGGGCTTTTTAACACTATAAATAGTGGTTGAAACTCACTTTTGAGAGGATCCAAGCTTAGTACAACTTAAGTCATATATTTATATTTCTGAGAGATTTAATTCTTCACATCGTAGCATTATTGCATTGCGGTTGTTATTGAGTTTGGAGCACTTTCTTTTATAGCATTAATCTTGCCAACATTACTTTCCCATTCAAGTTTTCCTTCAATTTATTCATGTACCAGATTTAGGACTCCGTTTGGAGAAGGTTCTTATTATTATCAGTATTATTTATTTGTTTTGTCTATTTATTTTGCATGCTTGTTATTTTATTGCCTTGCTTTAATTGTTATTTTCTTGCCTTACTTTAATTTCAAAATTTAATTTATCCCATTGCGTATTTGTAATTTTAATTGAATCGCCTGATATATTTAATTCTAATTTTCATTCCATCGCTTTATTGTTTACCAAGACCATGTCCAACTAATCTACTAGTGCTGGAATATAAGGACCGTCGATTCAACGACACTCAGTCTGTTATTTCTTTAGGATTACTATCAGGGCTGTTTTAGTTTTTATCTCAATTTTTTTCCAGAAATTAAACTGATCGGTTACTATGAGAGTAGAACTGCAGATACAACGGGTAAGATCGAAAGCCTCGTCCGGTACTTAAGATAAAATTGTTAAGTTTTTGATTAACAAACACCGCGAGAGCACTATGTTAATTAATTAGGTGAATTTGATATTTCTAGAAGGTGATTTTAAAATTATTCTCGGACGCGTTTATAAGTTTAGAATCAGGTTATCCGAGAAAAAGCCGAGAACCCTTTAAAGTAAAATTTTCCAACCAAAACAACTTTTTAACTAAGTAACAGAATCTAATTTCTAAAAAGGGTTTTCACTACTTTAACGTAAAGCACGCCGTGTACGCGAGAGAAGACGATATAAATTAGAGATTAAAACCCGGTTCCGAATACGCGAGAGTGACGATTCCTTTTTAATTAATTCTTTTACATAGAAGGAAACATTGCCCCGTAAGTAGTTCTACTTAGGAATAATAAGAGTATTGTTGATCGATGAGAGCCACATTTTAGTATCGCATTTCTGAATTCATTCAAGTCTATTATTTTTACTTTGTTGTTCCTATTCCAATTCTTTTATGATTGCTTTAGATAAACACCGTAGAAATAGAAAATGATAAGGACCCTCAAGTTTTTGGCGCCGCTGCCATGGACCAATTACGTCAAATATCGTAACCCTATTGTTATACCGTCTAGATTAAGGCACCCTTTTCCCGGTCAATGTGAAGGACCCGCAGTACTGGAACTTTAGAAGACCCAATAGCTGAACCAGAAAGATACGTACGTGCATAAATTTTGTCCAAAGAATCAAAAAAGCAATGGTAGAATATCAAAATCGTAGGCCACTCAAGGATTTTGCCTTACCCTCTAATGAAGAGCCTCATTCAAGTATTGTTAACCCTGCAATCATATCTAACAACTTTGAATTGAAACCTGCGTTGTTATAAATCATACAACAAAACTAGTTTGCTGGTCTCCCAACGGAGAACCCAAACGAGCACCGAAAAGTGTTCATACAACTAGTTGACACACTAAAATCCCATGGCGCTTCTCATGAGGTGATACGTTTACATTTATTCCCTTTTTCCTTCAAAGACAGAGTGCGATCGTAGTTAGACTCCCTCCCGTCCAATTCAATAACTACTTGGAATGACCTGAAGAAAGTATTCCTTTCTAGATATTTTCCACCAAGCAGGACCGCCGTCCTGCGAAACCAAATACCAGATTCACACAGTAGGATGGTGAATCTCTTTTTGATGCTTGGGAGAGATACAAAGAACTATTAGGAGCTTGTCCACACCACATATTAGAAAAATGGTTGATCATTCATACCTTCTACAACGGTATTTTCTACAACACAAAGATGACTATCGATGATGTCGTCGATGGTGCGTTAATGAACAAACCATACCTCGAGGCATGCACACTCATAGAAGACATGGCTCAAAACCTTTACCAATGGGGTACCGAAAGATCCCAAGTAGAGAAGAAAGAAACGAAAGGAGGTATACACGAAGTTAACAGCCTAGACCATATGAATGCCAAGATGGATGCCCTAGCCCAAAAGGTCGAAAGCTTAGTCATTAACCCTAAACTACCATAGCTGCAGTACAACCCGGATGCAAAATTTGTGGAACTACATGACATATCACTGTCGAGTGCAGTCTTATAGCTGAACCAAGCTCAGATTAGGTCAATTATGCCCAAGAGAACCCTTATTCAAACACTTACAACCCTAGATGGAAGAATCATCCAAAATTCTCTTACAAGAACAATAACTCTATGTTTCCTCAAAATAATACACCTCAAAGACCACCAGGTTTCCAAGCCCAAAGACCGACTCAGCCTATACAAGCTTCCCCTCAGAAGTCAAATCTTGAAAATATAATGGAAAACTTCATTTCAGCTCAGACTCAGTAGGATAAAGAATTTATTAATCAAAACATTCATATTAATGTGATGATTACACAACTAGGTAACAAAGTCGATTCCGTGGTAACCCACAATAAGATGTTGGAAACCAAAATCTCTCAAGTAGCACAATAACAAGTTGCTCAGGCTACGCTAGGAGGATCATTCCCTGGACAACCTCAACCTAACCGTAAGGGCCATGCTAATTCTATCTCCCTGCGAAGCGGAACCATATATGAGGAACCCGTAGATCCTAGGTTAAACACTAACTCACTAAGAAAGCCAGAGCCGTCAAAAGGAAATATTGTGACTACACCAGAAAAACAAGCAGTAGAAAAACCTGTAGAACTAGTGAAACAAAGAGAAGAAGAAGTTAAAGTTAAAGAAGCGGTAAGTAATAGCCAAGTCTATGTACCAACCCTCCTTATAAGCCCCCAATTCCATATCTACAAAGACTTAAACAAACCAAACAAGACACCCAATATAAGAAGTTTGTGAAGGTAATCGAAAAACTTCACATCAAAATACCCTTCACTGAAGTTATCACCCAAATACCATCATATGCTAAATTCCTAAAGGACATCTTAACAAACAAGCGCAAGCTTGATGATCCTAAACCATTAGAATGCAACGCAATTGCTAAACACAAACTAGCCAAGAAGGAGAATGATCCCGGAAGTTTTTATATACCATGTGTTATAGGAAGCCATGTTATTGATAAAGCACTACTAGATTTAGGCCCAAGTGTGAGTTTGATGCCTTTAGCGGTTTGTAATAGATTAAACCTATGAGATATGCAACCAACTAGGATGTCCCTTCAACTGGATGATTGGTCAGTTAAGTAATCAATCAGTATATTTGATGATCGACTTTGTCATGACGGGCATTAATGAAGACGAAGATATCCATGTCATTCTAGGTAGACCATTGTTATCAACTGCAGGGGCCATAATATATGTCAAAATAGGAAAAATGACTTTCAAAGTAGGTGACGAGAAGGTTGAGTTCATCCTATCCAAATTTCTAAAAGCGCATGCCATTGATGACTAGTGTTGTGCCATCAACATTATTAATGAGTGCATAAGAGAGTTGGATACGGAAACACCTACCGAAACAATAAAACTTCCGTCGACACCCATAATGGAAGACGATGGATTTAAATAAATGACACCGTATATGGATGTCAGTCTTTACGTATGCCTAGAACTCACCTCAGACCATATGCCTGATCCTAAGAAATCATCGGTAGACCTCAAGGAATTACCTAAGAATTTGAAATATGAGTTTCTTGATAAGGAACTAAATCGTCCAATTATAGTAAGTGTGAATCTAAACAGTGACGAAACTAATCAACTCTTAGATGTCTTACAAAAATACCCTGCAACTTTAGGCTATACCATCTCTGACCTAAAAGGGATAAGTCCATATATGTACATGCACCGGATAATGCTGGAGGAAGACTCTAAACCCTCTCGGAAACACCAAAGAAGGATAAAACCTATAATGAGTGATGTGGTCAAGAGGGAAATGCTTAAATTACTTGATTCTAGTATAATTTACCAAATCTATGATAGTAAGTGGGTTAGCTCTGTACATGTGGTACCAAAGAAGGAGGTGTCATAGTTGTACAAAATGAAAAAGGAGAATATGTTGCAAAACATATAGAAAACGGATGACGCATGTGCATAAACTATTAGAAGCTAAACAAAGTAACTAGGAAAGACCATTTTCCTCTTCTATTCATTGATCATATGCTCGAACGTTTAGCTAGACACTGTTATTTCTGCTATTTAGATGGATATTCTGGATTTTCCAAATTTCTATTCACCTAGATGACCAAGAGAAAACAACCTTTACGTGACCATATGGAACATTTGCCTATCGACGAATGCCATTCAGACTATACAATGCCTCTGAACTTTCCAACGATGTATCATGTCAATATTTGCAGACTTCCTGGACGAGATCATGGAGGTTTTCATGGATGATTTCTCGGTGTGCGGATCCAGTTTTAAAAACTGCCTTGCTAACCTAGAAAGAATTCTGGAAAGATGCGTAAAAGTTAACCTAATCTTAAATTGGGAAAATTCCACTTCATGGTCACATAAGGTATCGTCCGAGGACACATAGTTTCGGAAAGGGGTATTGAGGTTGACAAGGATAAGATTGAGGTGATAGAAAACCTCCAACCACCAAAAACAGTTAGGGAAGTCCTAAGTTTCCTTGGACACGCCGATTTTTACCAACGCTTTATCAAAGACTTTTCTAAAATCACTAAACCTTTAACTGGTCTCTAAATGAAAGATGTTGAATTTAGTTTCGACGAAAAATGTCTCGAAGCATTCAACCTCCTAAAACACGCACTAATCTCTGCACCTATCATGCAACCACCAGACTTGGAACCAATTGTTCAAGATTTTGTGCGATGCAAGCAACTTCGGTGTTGGTGTTGTTCTAGGATAACGAAAGGACAAGAGACTACACGTGATATATTATGCTAGCATAAATTTAGACGCGTCCCAACTAAACTCTGCCACTCTTGAAACGAAGCTACTAGTAGTAGTATTTGCGATAGACAAATTCCGCTCATATCTAGTTGGAGCCAAAATTATTATATACACTGATCACACTTCCATTCGATACCTACTAAGAAAAAAGGACGTGAAGCCTAGAATACTTCACTGGATCCTTTTGCTACAAGAATTCGATTTGGAAATCCGTGATAAAAAGGGGACTGTAAATATGGTAGTTGACCACCTGCCGAGACTCGAATATCTGAAACCAGACGTTATTCCAATAAATGATAACTTCACATATGATAGATTAATATCTCTAGTCGATAATAGGACAAATCATGATGACGACCCTGACGAGTTAGAACTATACATCGGAACTACCCTAGTAGTAACGACTGTACCTTGGTACGCTAATTTTGTCAACTATCCTGCAATCGATATTCTACCTCCTGACTTGACTAATCAACAAAAGGAAAAGTTCTTCCATGATGTAAAACAATTCTACTGGGACGAACCTCTTCTCTTCAAGAGAGTAACATATGGTATATTTCGTCGTTGTGTACATGAATAAGAAGTGGATGACATTATAACTCATTGCCATTCCGCATCTTACGACGGACATGCATGCACCTTAAAAACTTGCGCTAAGATCCTTCAAGCAGGCCTATACTGGCCAACTTTATGGCACGATGTTCATGCTTACATAATCAAATGTGACTGGTGCCAACGCACCGGAAATATTTCAAGATTCAATGAGATTCCCCTAAGAAACATTTAAGAAGTAGAAATCTTTGATATATGGGGAATCAACTTCATGGGTCCATTTCCATCATCCATAGGAAACAAGTATATTCCCGTTGTTGTCGATTATTTCTCAAAATGGATCGAGGTCATCGCCTCAGCTACGATTGATGCACGAGTAGTCATTAAGATGTTTAAGAACTATATATTCCCCAGGTTTGGAATCCATCGCCTAGTTATAAGCGACGGCGGATCGCATTTCATTTTAAGAATTTTCGAGAATCTCTTAAAAAAGTATGGTATAAAACATAGAATAGCAACACCTTATCATCCACAAACCAGTGGACAAGTTGAAGTGTCAAATAGGGAAATAAAACAGATTTTAGAAAAGACTGTTTCTATTTCTAGAAAAGATTGGTCCTCTAGGCTACAAGATGCATTGTGGGCTTATACAATTGCCTTTAAGACCCCTATAGGGACAACCCCATTTAAATTAGTTTATGGAAAATCTTGTCACCTACCTTTCAAATTCGAACACAAAGCCTACTAGGCTATGAAAGCCCTGAATATGGACTATTTGACAACTACTGATAAACGCATACTAGATATTCGCAAACTGGATGAACTTCATCCTAATGCCTACGAAAATGCCATAATTTACAAAGAACGAACCAAAGCCTGGCATGATAAGAAAGTCGCGAGGAGAGAATTCAATTTTGGCAACCCATTACTTCTATTCAACTCCAGATTGTGCCTTTTTCCTAGTAAATTACGTTCCAAATGGTCAGGACCGTTTGAAGCCACAAAGGTCATGCAATCTGGTGCCATTGAGATTTGAAATCAATAATATGGCCCTTTCATTGTAAATGGACAAAGGTTGAAACATTATAACAACACTAATATTCCTACTTACTATTCTCTCCATACATTGACAGAACCATTCCTTGTTACATTAACAACCTAATTTTAAACAATCGTCGAGCTGTCAACGTAAAATAAAGCGTTGCGTGGGAGGCAACCCACTATTTCCTTAATTTTATTTTTACATGTATATAAAACGATGAATTATTTATTTATTTTCATAACAAAGCTAACTTGTGTGATGTTTACATTTCAGGTCCTATCGCTCTACATTTCCTATTCCTTCTAACCATATTTTCAAGATGCAGAGTTTAGATGAGATGCACGTTCAGTTCAGAGATGACATCCAAAGGAAATATTATGTGGTCCTACCTGAGAGACCTTTTCCTCCCACTAGATACCCTGGCCCCGTTTGCTTAGAAGCCCTAGGGATCGAAGCTTGTGTTAGATACATGTGTCACTAGCTCCGTTGGGATGAGTATTCTGAAGCCATGAACGTCACTTACCAGAACCTTAACATAGAGTTCCTTAGTTCACTTACCCACCGGCCTAACCATGGTCATGGATTTAATATGGGACTAATCACCTTTAGAATATTTGGGCATGAGTATAAGTTTACCCACCTGGAATTTGCTAACTTTATAGGATTTCAGAGTGGCCTCCATGTTGTAGCTGAAGTTCCTCATTGTGATTTTATGCAGGAAGAGCTAGACATTTTCTGGAGAGATATTACCGGAGGGGGAAGCCCCGACCCATCCACACAGATTTCTACCTGTATCCATAATCCAACATTTAGGTGCTTTTAGATGATTTTAGCCCAAACCTTTATTTGGTAGAAGTGAAAATAGTGAGTCTGTCAGCACAGAGGAAATGTTCTTTCTCTTTTGTATCACCCAGTCTCGTCCTGTCGAATCTTGCACCTTCCTCATAGAAAACCTAGAGTGTATTAAATTATCTACCGTATGACCTACCCATGTAGGTGGGATAGTTACTCACTTTGCTTATGCCTTGGGCCTCCTGAACCAACTTTCTCACTTAGTTCCTTATTGTGGCTACACCATGTAGGTGGGATAATTACTCACATTGCTCATAGATATGGAAGATTGTCTAGATCGCGGCTTGGTGAGACGAGTTTTCTTTAGCACTAAACACTACAAACTCCTCATTAACAATGAACTCACTCACCACTTCTCTGTACCATACTGTCATACCCTAATTTTGTCCGGCCATTTTAAATACAAGTGTGCTTCTTTAATTTAAACTGGACCATCAATTTAAATTTAATAAAAAATTCACATGCATTATCCTCACTTTCCCTTATTGGCCAATTATAAGTTAGTATTTCATCTTATTATTTAATAAATTAAATCAGAAAAATAAATAAAAATATCTCTCTCTTGTCACTCATGTAAAGCCAAGTATCCCCCATATCAAAGGAAGGCAGCATTTGGACAGTTGGATTTTTTTTTGGCTTCACATGATAACCTTTTTTTCTCACGAATACTTCACCACAGGGGACCACAATTTTGGAATGGATATCCACCGATACCTTCCACGCGGATAGGGGATCATTGGCAAAAGTGGGGGGGTTATTTGAATGGAAACCATAAACCTCGTGACGGGAAATCCTCCCTCTCCACCAAAAAGAAAAAATCTTCCTCACTTCCCTTTGAAAGATTTTTCTTCTGTAATTAACCCCTCTCATCACTCTCCGTGACCATAATCACACCATCACACAACCTCCACCAGTAAACTCAAAATCAACAACACCACCCACTATCAAAATCGGATTCCACCCTTCTCTGTCGTCCATCATACTCCCTATGATCCAGCCTTCAACCAAACTCTTATCCTTCGAACCATAAAAGTAACCCTCATTTCTACTCAAACCGCAACGACATTCCTCAAAGTGATGCTATAAACCACGATTGCTCCATCTCTCCACAATACCCTCAACAACACCCTCTGTTGGATCTATTTTGAACCCCTTTACCACCGAAAAAACAGCATACCGTCCATACACGCCGGCGAGACATATCCATCTCGCTCAACCATCAATGACCCCACCTTACCTCAACCTAACATCAACCGCAAATGCCCTCCGTGTTTCTTCCATAAATGCACCACAATCAGCTACTCTCAATTCCTCCATTGACCTTTACAAAATCTACATCGACTTGTCTTTTCCGGCGAGAGCAATGACCATCAACAACAACATAACCTGCTGCTTTAATTTGAACGACGACAACATCAACATTTTCAAACTCATCTTTGCAACAACATTTCACGGCGGTAACGACAATATTTAACACAACTGCGGGGTCCTTAGTTCCATTTTCAATCTAATCCATTTTCAGTTCAGATTCCGTCACACCTCAAAACAGGTAGCTATTGTCATTTCTGTTGGTAATAATTTGAACTCATCGAAGTTTTGCTGTGTTGATCTATTTATTGCATTATGTTTTTTTTGGTGAGATTATATTTTGTGCTATTGTGTGTATTGATCACCTGCCGCTGCTGTGACTTGTAGTTTGAAAGCATGAGTTTATAGTCTAATGTGTTTTTATTGTTGTTATTTGGTTTGAATCATCTTCTAGATTTTGTTATGATTTTGTATAAGCTTTGTAAATATACTTGAGTGCTACTGCAGGAAGCTATTAATCTTTTTTTTACTTGGCATTTTTGTGCAAAAATGTGATAATTAGATAAGTTCCTGGTGGGTATGTGGCTATGAATAATTTCGAAATTTGTCTCATTGATTTGTCTGGTGAATTGTGGTTGTATGTTTACCCAATTAATTCTTGTTTGATATATGTTTGTTGTGAGTATTTAATCAGTCCTTCTTTACTCATTCTTTAGTTTCCTCCTATTTTTAATTTCCATAATATTTAGTGATTTTAATTAATAGAGAATTCTATTATTTTGTTAAAAGCTTGATCCATTTTAATTATATTATAGTGATCATATTATTAGTAGTCATGTTGTTAGTTTGGTTTAGTTTAAATATCCTATGTTAGTCACATTGTTACATTGCTTCCATTGTAATATTATGGTGTGGATTCTATAAATAATTGAGACATAATATTGGAGTTGCTGTTGGTTAAATTTCATTGTGATAAAATTGGATTAAATCAGTGTATTCGATAATTACATATCCTTATGCCGCCAAAATTCCAATACATCAATAGATTACATTCACAGTGTTATGATATTACGAATGACATTAATCATGTTGTCATTTCGTACAAATCAGTTTTGAGCACATCATCATCAATTCATCAACCAAATCCATTCAATTTTTATCAACAATTCTAAACCTTGTTAAATTATTAAAGGTTAAAGAATTCTCGATTCAATGTCGAGTCCAATTTCAAATACCTTCGTAAGAAGATCACTTTTAAGCATCGTCATCAACCTCACATAGCTTACTTTTGGGCTTTCTTAGAATGGGACCTATTCGATTTTGATTAATCGATTAGGTGATTGATACCCCAAGTATTTGTTTCTCAAACCCGATTAATTCTAACAAATTTGACTTCAAATCATTTTTTTTCTAAATCAATATAACTTCTAAGAATATTCTTTTATAATTTAAATTTTGGATAAAAAAGAGAATGGGAGGCGTTCGCTTCACTATCTCTCGAATATTTGAATGATTGACGCTCGCCATATTGCTCAAATTTTTGTCTTCCGATTAAAACACTATAAGTAAACTTGGATAGAGGGATAGGTGGAACACGCCTCATTATTCCTCAAATAAGCAAGTGGGAGGCGTTCGCCTCACTACCATGCATATTTGATTTTCGCAAACAATTTTCAATAATAATTGAACGAAAAGGGAGTAGGAGGTGTTCGCCTTATTATTCCTCGAATAATTGAATGATTGGTGTGCACCATATTGCTCAATATTTTGTCGTTCGTATTCAAAATGCCAAACACACTAAACTTAATTCCTCGCCCCCATGCGATCGACAACTTAACTTTTTCTAGAAACAACATCGCTTAATCCATTCTAATGCATATACAAACTAGTGCTTAAGTCTCCTCGAGAGCATGCAAGCCAATGTTTAACCGTTAGAATATGATCTAAGCACTTGTTCATTAAAACACATTCAATCAATCAAATCTCTTTTCTCGCTGTAAGACACTAACTTTGACTCTAAGATCCCTCATGGCACAAGTGCATTGCCTCAAGGATCATAGCATGTTTGACTCCTTAACCCTAGGGTTGGGACTTGTCTGAGTGTTTTGAGGCCACCAAGCATGCTTGTATTGTATATTATTGCTTTTATTATTTGATTACTAACCAAAAGCACAAAAATATGTCACTAACTCTTTTGTTTTGAAGCTCAAGTGATCATGTGCTCCACAATGCTCCTAGGAGGCTCCTAAGCCCAATGCAATGGCTAGATGAAGATGAGAAAAAGCATGACAATGGTCCACAAAGTTCCTAATCATAATATATGACTCCTAATTATCTCAATTTTCCAATTTGATCAAGATAACCCAAAGGGCTTGAAGATTGTTTCCCAAGGAAACCCTAATATCACTGTGCTTTGACTGTGCCTTGCCCATAAAGCAATCTCAACCTCTGATCAAATTTAATCAAGGGAAGTTCTTTAATTTATAATTTTATGCATATATGAGCCTATTTGAGTCCCCTAAATCATTTATTCATCAAGATTGGAAGTTTGGCCTTGAAAAGTTGACCAGTCAAGTCATCTGACTAAGCTGAGGTCCAATGAGCTATACTTTTTGATGTGTTTGCCAAATGAAGATGACCCTAAAAGAAACAATGTTTCTAAGTACCATATGAAAAACTTTCATGTTCATCAAAAATCCATTTTAAACTTGGAAGATCATCATTCATTTCAAAACATTATAGGTCATTTTGATTAAAACCCTAATTTTTGGTCAATTTACCAAGGGAATAACTTTCTCAATTTTTATGGTTTTTAGGTGAGACAAAAGGAATTGGAAATATTGAGATGTTGTCATACCCCAAAATTTGCCCATTAATCTCGCAAAACATTTCTCGAAGCACCCCAACTTATTTTTGCAAGGCCCTGGCATTAAAGGAACAAAAGCCCAACTCACAACAGGCCCAATCCAGAAAATGGCCCAAACTAGCTCGCTCGCTAGGCGAGCAATTCCTTCGCCTAGCGAACCCCTCGTTATGACACTCGCCCCAGCGAAGCACTAGGTCCAGAAAAAGCCCACACTAGCTGGCTCGCTAGGCGAGCAACTCCTTCGCCTAGCGAAGCTTGCGAACATCAGAATTTTTGGGCTTCATTCTGAGCCCATTAGGTCATGACAAGTACATTATAAATAGCTAAGCTTCAGTCACGAGAAGGGGAGAACGAAAGGGGGAGAAGGAAACGGAGAAAGGAGATCCCTAGCAAGCAAACCCTGATACTCACTGGAGACGAACCCTAAAGGAACTCGGCGGCACCAAGGTCTACCTCTGCCCAATTCAATCCGATTTGCCGATTCGAAGTCGCAATTCAGTTGCCAACAGGTTTACCTTGCTATTATTGCCTTATGTTCTTAATCTGCATATGGCTTCATGATTAGATTTATGAAAATAGCTTAAGTTTGGCATGTGAACTTTAATATGTATCTGAATACCTTAAATGATTAACCATATAATTGTGGTAATGAAAGCCATAAGGCATAAAATTGGTTGAAAATATACTGATATCAAAACCAGAATCCGCAGCCGCTCGCTAGCACATCGCTAAGCGAGCATGCAGCGAGCATTCGCTAAGCCTTCGCTAGGCGAGGCAGGGGCGAACGTGACAGTAGCCGACTTTTCTGTTCTGATTTTTTACTCATGTTTTGTCATGCATCATTTATCCGACCTTATTTACTGTTGTGATCTTTTTTTTCCCTTGTGGTGTAATCCTCGATTACACCCTGATTTGGTGTTCTGACATATTTTGTTGAGTTTCTTAAAGGTTCACGTGCCTCAGGAAAGGATTGCTTGTTAGGTATCCCCCTTTATTTGTGGGGTACCCTTATGGAGATTCACCCTGAATTACTCAATTGATTTTAATGTATTAATTTTATGGCGAAGATCCACCCTAATGGCTTAATTGTTCTTAATGTATTGATTTTAATATGGACCTAATTACCTACTTGATTACGGCTACCTAATTAATTGTAAAACTTTGCCTTTAAATAAGTGATCTCGGACCTCTCTTTGTTACCCTACGATATTACGGTATTACGGTCATGTCCCGCGAATGTGGGGATCCACTTAGCAAAGACCCTTCGTTTAAATCATCATAGTCCCTCGAATGTTGCCTTTGTCCCTCGATGACCCTTCGGTGTGGTTAAATGATGATCGTCCCTTCGAATGGTCAGGTATCCTCACAACTGTTGCCTTCATTGACCAATCGATGAGCCTACGATGACCCTTTTACATCCAAAGGATAAAACTGCTTACTTCTCAATAGTAAGGACAGTTTTACCCTCATAAGGATAGGAAATGCCCGGAAAGACCTCGGATAGGTATAACTCTTAATTGCTTATTCACAATTTAAAACTATTTTTCACACCTTACACCTTTCAAAACCTCCCTTAGAAAATCACCACTTGGCATACATTCGCACTAGAATCATTGCCGAGTTATATTTTTCTAAACGACTTTCAAAACTAAACGAGATAGCCACTTTGTATACATTCATACGAGAATCATTACAAAGTTAAATTCTCTTTTTCAAAATATTTTCTAAACAATTCACGAACACTTTTTCAGACAAGAAAAATAATATAAGTGATCAAGCAATTAAGAGCCCATGGATAACCATGGATACAAAGGGTGCTAACACCTTCCCTTTGTATAATGTACCTCCCGAACCCAAAATCTAATTAAGGTCTTTCCTGTTCTTTTCCACCTTTCCTTATTGGATAAAAGAAAAGTCGGTGGCGACTCTTGCTAACCGCGACATTGAGATTAAAAACACACAAAGTCAGTTCACCGTATGACAGAACTGGCGACTCTGCTGGGGAGCTTTAAAAAGAGAGGTTACCTTAAAAACAAGATCACTTACTTAAATTGTCTGATTTACTTTTAAGGGATTGCTTGGGTATGTTACGCTTGAGTGAGAGATCCTACACCCGGATCTAGTGTACCTTAGGTAAGTAGCAAAAGATCATCGCGACTATCCGGCGTATACTGGAATGGTCAAAATGATGGCTACGGTTAATGTGACACTTTGGACGTCCTGATGTTCCTCATGTTTACTTTGGGAAAAATTTGGCTTCCGCGTGGTGTCATCAAAGCATTAACCAGACCTTTAGAACTCTAATTGACTCATCCTAGCCATTAGAAAGTAGTGAGATAACTGGCTTCGGTTCCGACTGAGGTTGGTTGAGACTCGATACTACACTCTATGAGATTGGACTTTAGGGAAGCTTCGGTCAACCACTTGGGGTTGCACTGAAGTGGACTTAAAGGAAGGTCAATGATTGGAGATCCTTCTAGAACCCGGTTACTATTCTAGGACAGGTTGAACCAACCAAACTTCAGTGGGGAGGGTACTTACCTAGGGAACTCATGCAAGCCTCAAAACTTAGGAATGATTGTTGTGTGACTTGCTTGTGCGTGTTATTTACCTAACATTATAACATCATAACATCATGACATCATAACATCATTTCAAGGACTTAGGGATTTAACTTTGCTCTGCAACAGGGCTATGGCTTCCAGGAGGACTATCCGGATTAATCTTGTAGCAATCTCTCCTCAACTCAAGGATTTAGTGTCAAAACTTCCTGATCAGGCTCAGTTTATCCAGAAACATGGTTCTCTCCTCAATTTGGTTACCACTGGTTTCAAAGAAGATATGATGAGAGTTCTATTCCAGTTCTTCGATCCTAAACATCATTGCTTCACTTTCCCAGATTATCAGTTGGTACCCACATTAGAAGAATTCTCCAAGTTGCTTGGGATACCTATCCTTGATCAAATACCTTTCAGTGGTTTAGAAAAGATGCCAAAGTCTGAAGAAGTTGCCGCAGCTTTACACCTGACAAAGTCTGACATTGAAACCAATTGGGTAACAAGGAGTGGAATGGAAGGTTTACTTGCCAAATTTCTGATAAGTAAGGCCCGAGAATTCCTAAAAGTTATGAATGTCCATGCTTTTGAAGATGTTTTAGCATTGCTAATCTATGGCTTGGTGTTATTCCCTAATCCAGACCAATTCATAGACATGAACGCTATTAAGATATTTCTCACTCATAACCCTGTGCCTACCTTGCTTGGAGACATTTTGCATTTCCTTCACGCTCGTACTATGAAAAGGCAAGGGACTCTCATGTGCTGCATACCTTTATTGTCTAGGTGGTTTATTTCGCACCTTCCTCAATCAGTCTTGAAGAATGATCAAAATCTGAAATGGTCTCAAAGGATAATGGCACTCTCCCATTCAGACATCCGTTGGTGTTCTAATCTCAGAGAAAATGTTATCCTCATCGACCGTTGCGGAGAATTCCCTAATGTACCACTCCTAGGAATAAGAGGAGGTATCACTTGTAACCCGGCCTTAGCCCTACGTCAGTTTGGTTATGCTCGAAGAGATGGTCCACATGAAATGATTATTCAAGGAACAGTGTTTGACTATGACAATGACTCTCAAGGTCTCCGTCAAAGGTTTGTACGAGCTTGGGGCATGGTGAAAAGAAGCACTTTAGGACAGAAAAATTCTATTCCTATGGAGCCTTATCTCAGATGGGTACGCGCAAGAGCTCGTGAACTTGTCATGCCATATCTTGCAGTCAGGCCATTGATTGTTGAACCAGGAGTTGAAGGAGGTGCTTCTCAGATCATTCCTTATCCAGATATGCCTACCGATGTTGAGGAATTGAAGAGATCCTGGACCCAGTTGAGAGAGGAAAGGGATATTTTCGAAGCTCAGTTCAATGCAGAAAAGAAGAAAGTACTAGAGCTCACCAGCTAGCTTAATGACGAACGAAGACTCAATGCGTATCTTAGCCCAAAAAGAAGCCGCCCCTGGGAGACTTAAGCTTTCATTGTATTTTTATTATTATTTTTTGTAATGAACATTGATTAAGAAATTAGTAATAAAAGTTCCTCTCTTTTTGGTATTTTACGCAAAGTTAAATTCCAAGAGTCCTTGAAAACATTTCATACATTGCATTGCATAACATAACATTGCATAACATTTCTGACATATTTTGTGGGGTACCCTTATTTGTGGTTCACGTGCCTCAGGAAAGGATTGCTTGTTAGGTATCCCCCTTTATTTGTGGGGCACCCTTATGGAGATTCACCCTGAATTACTCAATTGATTTTAATGTATTAATTTTATGGCGAAGATCCACCCTAATGGCTTAATTGTTCTTAATGTATTGATTTTAATATGGACCTAATTACCTACTTGATTACGGCTACCTAAATCAATATAACTTCTAAGAATATTCTTTTATAATTTAAATTTTGGATAAAAAAGAGAATGGGAGGCGTTCGATTCACTATCTCTCAAATATTTGAATGATTGACGCTCTCCATATTGCTTAAATTTTTGTCTTTCGATTAAAACACTATAAGTAAACCTGGATAGAGGGATAGGTGGCGCACGCCTCATTATTCCTCAAATAAGCAAGTTGGAGGCGTTCGCCTCACTACCATGCATATTTGATTTTTGCAAACAAATTTCAATAATAATTTGAACGAAAAGGGAGTAGGAGGCGTTCGCCTTATTATTCCTCGAATAATTGAATGATTAATGTGCACCATATTGTTCAATATTTTGTCGTTCGTCTTCAAAATGCCAAACACACTAAACTTAATTCCTCACCCCCGTGCGATCGACAACTTAACTTTGTCCAGAAACAACATCACTTAATCCGTTCTAATGCATATACAAACTAGTGCTTAAGTCTCCTCGCGAGCATGTAAACCAATGTTTAACCGTTAGAATGCGATCTAACACTTGTTCATTAAAACACATTCAACAAATCAAATCTCTTTTCTCGCCCCCGTGCGATCGAGACTCTTTTCAAAAAGAACACTGTTCAATCCTTTCTAACACGCATAACAAACTCGTGCTTAAGCCTCCTCCGAGAGTAGACAAGCTAATGTTTAGCCTTTAGAACACGATCTAAATATTTTTTCATTAAAATACATCCACAAATCGTAGTTCCTCGAACTACAAATGCTCTGATTTCCTTATTGCACTATAAGGATGCATAGGCACGAGATAGACCAACTTGTGGAGGCTATGATAGCTTTAGCAAAGACAGATAAACATTCAGCGAATTGTAGTTACTGAGAATTTCATTCCACCTCCAGTAAATGATCTTACCCAGCCTCAGCTTGTGTGAACCCCAGTTGATAACTCTGTTGTACAAGAGCGTCATATTGTACGAGATGGGTGTTACTCATATCATGATGCTGTTGAGTTTCATAACTTTGCATTCTCTACGCCATATTCCTATGAGATAAGCCTGATGGTTAATATTGAACGACAACATGATGATGAGATTGCTGAAAGATTTCGCATGCTAGAGAAAATACTTAAAACCATAGAAGGGCGAGATAATGTTGAACTGAATGCTTTAAACATGTGTTTGGTACCTGGCCTGGTTATACCCCCAAAGTTCAAGGTACCAGAATTTGAGAAGTGCAGAGGGGATAGTTCTCTAAAGCATCATATGGTGATGTTCTGTCGAAAAATGACCTCTTAGGCTCATAACGATAAGCTAATGATTCACTATTTTCAAGACAGTTTGACTGGGGCATCATTGAGTTGGTATATGAAGTTAGAAAAGAGTCACATTAAATGATGGTTGGACCTAGCTAATGCTTTTTTGAAGCAGTAAAAATACAATTTGGACATGGCTCCCGATCGCATGCAGTTGAGAGCCTTATCTCAGAAAAGCAATGAATCCTTCAGAGGGTATGCCCAAAGATGGAGAGAGTTAGCAGGTCACGTTGAACCACCACTCTTAGAGGGAGAATTAATGGACTCATTCATAGATACCTTGCAAAGTCCTTACTTTGAAAGGATGATTAGTAGTGCAGCATCAGACTTTGCTTACTTGGTATCAATTGGAGAACGCATCGAGCATGGCCTTAAAAGTGGAAAAATCCAATGCGTCTCGAGTATCCAGAGCATTGAGAATGAATCTATTATCAATTACCAAGAGGAAGAAGAGTATGAAGTTAATGCAGTTTGGGAAATCCCACAAGCTTCATATCAGACACCATCCTCTCCATATGGTCAGTATCCTACAAATCAAAGATCTCCTCAGTATCAACGACAGATTCCAGCTCAGCAGCCATACAAATGGTAGGATATTCCACATCGACAATGTCAACATGCTCAACAAAGGCCAAGAAAGCCAGAGAGACATATCGATCCACTTCCAATGCCATACAGTCAAGTACTTCCATATTTGATCAAGAGAGGACTAATAATGCCGAAGGAATTGAATCCAGTAATTCCTCCATACCCACCAGGCTTTGACGCTAATACTCGATGTGACTTCCATGCTGGGGAACAGGGGCATTCAACTGAAGACTGCAAAGTGCTCAAGAGCAAGGTACAAACCCTGCTTGATTCCAAGATCTTCTCATTTGCGCCTCGAAGCTTGCAAATCAATAATACTCTTTCACCTGGTTGTGTTGGTCCATCAGTCCATGTTATGGAATAAATTTCTGAGAGTAGGTCAAAAAATGATTATCATACTAGTCTCGGTGAGCAAAACTACCACTACTTTGAAGAAGGCTAGCCCAGTAGTGAACCAGGCACGAGAGAGCTTCCTCTGCACTGGCAACCATTTGGCTATTTATAGCATTTCATTTATATTTTTCTTTACATGTTAAGTACTTATCTGCTTACAGGTATTGTTGATTTCCTTTAATGATAATATTAATGAAATGATCATGCATGTTTTGAACTAATCCTTTCGTATTCACTCACATTTTCCATTTATATAAAAAAACAAAAAAATATTACTCCCATTCACCTATCAAATTGTTGTTTTAGCAAAGATTGAAGGGAGGATGACGAAAATGAAATACCCATAATTGCTAATAATATACTTTTGGATAAAACCTTGTTGATGATGTACAAGCGTTGTTTCAAATCCCCAAACACTGGAGAGATAAGGTGTTAATCCCTAGTTAACCACTTCGAGCCTAGAAGTAAGAGATTATTTCGGATTAAAAAACCCTTACATTTAACTTGGGGCAGGGTAGTGTTCAATTAATCTGACTCCATATTTGAATTGCAAGGGAGTATATCCCATCTGGAGATCAACCGTATGTTATTCTTCGCCAACATCCTGAAGTGGTGAAATAACCAAGCAAAACTCACAATTGATGTCGGTTGTTCTTCGATGACCAATGACTTGGCAGTCACATCGTCTAAAAAAAATCATCAAAGAAAAAGCCCGCTAAGTTAATACCCCAAATTGTGACTTTGGCAAAAAATTAGGGCAATCCCGGTGGATTTAAGCTTCAAAAATAGGTCCAGGAAAAAATTAGGGATCAAAACAAAAATCAAAAGAGGTCATGAAAATCCTCAGCAAAAGTAAAACAAGATTTAGTGACCATTATATCAAGAATCAAAGGGTCACCAACATCCATGAAAAGCAAAATAAGATGACTGCAATTTCAAGAGATTTTACACCTTCAAACTCTCTTAAAAGTTGAATGTGTATGCGTTGAATTAACTGAACATAGGATTGGAGATCATCATGAGGAAGGGGTGGGTTAAAACAAAATTTGAGCCTTATATCTTTTGTTTCAATAACCACGAACCAAGCCACATTACAACCCTTAAAAGACCTAATTGAAGCATGGTTTATTCTGAAAGCATACTACGTCAAGGTTGAGTAAACTGACTCCTAGATATTTGCTAATCACCTGTATTGGTATTATATTCCCGCCCTATCTTTCACACACTAGCTAAATCAGCAATGCGCTTAAACTAATGGTTCATTCGTCACACACTACCACATCATTTAAATGATTTTTATTTTCATAACTTGCATGAATGTTGCATTAAAATTACCATTGATTGAATGAACAATTTTAATTGCAAATTAGTACTTAACATCAAGAAAATTCCAACAAGAAGAAATCAGAGAAGAAGTTGATCGTTCGTCAATGCTGACCCAAATCAAGACTACTTCCTAACCTTATGAATTAGGAGCATGGTATCTAATAACTATGAATTGTTCAGTCAAAAGACAAACTCCAAGCATCAGTTGATCAAGGAGGGAAATAATTTCAAAATATTTTGTCCATCTGGGGCAAGCCTTTCAAAATCTCAATAAGAGGCAAACTACATAAAGATTCATACACTGGGGAAAAATTGGTTCAAACCATGATATATACGTTCCTAGGGTTTCCTTTCAAAGGTGAATTCCTTCAAAAACCCTATAGGCTGGGGCAAACAAGTTACAAAGAGCCTTAGGGAAGAGCAAGAGCATAATCATCATGCATTGATTACGTCGCTATGCTCATTAAATCATTTGCAGTCCATCAGGGCATATCATGCAAAGTAGTTGAGGTTCTCTCAAGAATAAACACACAGTTTATAAACAAAGGATCAAACTTGGGGCACCAATAGCATCCATATTTATCCTACAATCATCACATTGTCAAATACAGAGTGTCGGGAAGTCAAAACCTTTCACCAACCAAAGTCCAATCCCTATTGACATCTCCAAAACCAAAGCCCAATCCATATTGGCAATTACCGAAAAACCAAAGTCCAATCCACGTTGGCAACTCCAAAAACCAAAGTCCAATCCCCATTGGCATCTCCAAAAACCAAAGCCCAATCCATATTGGAAACTACCAAAAATAAAAGTCCACTTTTTTGGCATCTTCATAAACTCAGACCCAATCAACATTGGTACCCAGAAAGTCTCAACTTCAAAAAGGGAGATCAATCCAAAAACAACCAATAATCCTCTTGCATTACCACATGCATTGCATAAAATAAACACATATGAATTTCCTTCCAAATCAGGAAGTTGCATATCAAAAATCTCTCTCACAAAAATGAGAATTTTTCATTAACATGCACCATATGCATACATATCATAATAATTCCTTACCATAAACCTTTTGATGAGGACATAACCTGAATTTTCTTTTCCATCAGCCATCTAATAATGACAATCTCCTCCATCAGCCCTCTGATGATGACATTTTTCAAAAATCTTTTCCATCAACCTTTTGATGATGATATTCTATATTTGATTTCTTTTTCGTCAACCCTTTGACGATGACAAATTTCTTTTCCATCAACCATTTGATGATGCCACTTCTTTCCGTCAACCCTTTGACGATGATAGGTTTTTTCTATCAACCCTTTGATGATGCCACTCCATAGTGAAGTTTCTTTTCGTCAACCCTTTTACGATGATATTACATATATATATTTTCTTTTCCATCAACTCTTTGATGATGTCACTCCATAGTGAAGTCCTTTCCATCAACTCTTTGATGATGCCACTCCATAGTGAAGTCCTTTCCATCAACTCTTTGATGATGCCACTCCATAGTGAAGTCCTTTCCGTCAGCCCTCTGATGATGACAATCTTTTCTGTCAACCCTTTGACGATGACAATTACCTTTCATCAACCCCCTGATAATGATAACCTTTTTCGTCAACCCTTTGACGATGACAGTTACCATTCCATCAACCCTCTGATGATGATCTTTTCCATCAACCCTGTTATGTCGATATTCACTATCTTCCATCAATCCTTTGATGATGATATTCTCGAATAATCCATTCGGAAACAAAATAAAGCACTACAGAAAAATTCCAAGTACCCAGTTGCATTCCCACATACATCACATACATCAGTTCATGCATAACTTTCCTACCAAATAGGAATTTCATCAAACACAGTTATATCAATCACCAACATCCCCATGCATAACACTCCCACAAAAATGAGAATTTAATCAAAAATGAACAAAATAATTCTCATTCCTACATGCACATCTAAAAATCCCCTGCAATTGCATACTGCATACATCTCATGCATCATTCCATGCATGGTACTTCCACCCATGTCATACAAAACATAAAACATAACATACCTCATGATCCATGGTCAATCATATGCATCTCATATATTCCTCATTTAAGTCGGTCGTATTTCTCTGATTAGAAATATTACCCTGCATGTGCTCGTAGAACTATTTCCCAGTAAGCCATTATTCGACTTTATGGTTGATAATGATATTCCCCAACATCTTTGCTATCATTTCTCCCCAAGCAGAGGTTACCCTAAAAAGTCTCCTATAAGCTTTCCCCCTACAGAGCTTTTCCAGCAAATCTCCTCTAAATGGAATCTTTCCTAAACTATTTTCCCCAACAGATGAACGTTTGAGATACTGCTTCATTTATCTGAAGAATCTCATCTATCTATTTGAGATATTGCCTTATTAATATGAAGAATCTTATTTGTTCTTGGAGATACTACTATAAGTATCCTCGGAGAATCTTAGATACGATTGAGGTATCGTTGCTCTGTTGGAATATCTTGATTAGATCATATAAGATGCTGCTTCATTGATTCAGGGAATCTCGCGTGTTCAGTTCAAGACACTGTTCTACTAATTTTTAGAAAGTCTTAGATTCAATCAAGGTATCATTCCACTATTGGAATATCTCGATCATGGCATCCAAGATATTGTTCTGATGATTTCCATAGAGTCTTGATTGTTTCATTTACCTCCTAATAACATTTCTCACTGCATTTTCTTTCTGCATTTCATCCTTGCATCTCAAAGGACAAAATTCGGGTCTTTTGTATTTAGTTATCTTCCACCACGAATGTATGAAGACTGTTGTCATTCATACTTTCTGGTTCAAGGTAATTAAATAGGGACAGCTATCATACCCCAATTTTGTCCGGGCATTTTAAATATAAGTGTGCTTCTTTGATTTAAACTGGACCGCCGATTTAAATTTAATCAAAAATTCACATGCATTATCCTCACTTTCCCTTATTAACCAATTATAAATTAGTATTTTATATTAATTGTTTAATAAATTAAATCAGAAAAATAAATAAAAATATCTCCCTCTTGTCACTCATGTAAAGCCACGCGTCCCCCATATCAAAGGAAGGTAGCATTTGGACAGGTGGATTTTTATGTTGGCTTTACATGAAAACCTTTTTTTTCTCATGAATACTTCACCACAGGGGACCATAATTTTGGAATGGATATCCACCGATACCTTCCATGCGGATAGGGGATCATTGGCAAAAGTGGGGAGTTATTTGAATGGAAACCACACACCTCATGAAGGGAAATCCTCCCTCTCCACCGAAAAGAAAAAATATTCCTCACTTCCCTTTGAAAGATTTTTCTTCTGTAATTAACCCCTCTCATTGCTCTCCGTGACCACCATCAGACCATCACACAACCTCCACCAGTAAACTCAAAATCAGCAACACCACCCACTATCAAAACCAGATTCCACCCTTCTCCATTGTCCATCATACTCCCTCTGATCCAACCTTCAACCAAACTCTTATCCTTCGAACCATAAAAGTCACCCTCATTTCTACTAAAACCGCAATGACGTTCCTCAACGTGATGCTATAAACCACGAATACTCCACCTCTCCATAACACCCTTAACAACACCATCTGTTGGATCTATTTTGAACCCCTTTACCATCGAAAAACTCTATACCATCCATACACGCCGGCGAGACAAATCAATCTCGCTCAACCATCAACGACCCCACCTTACCTCAACCTAACATCAACCGCAAATGCCCTCCGTGTTTCTTCCATAAACGCACCGCAATCAGCTACTCTCAATTCCTCCATCGACCTTCTCAAAATCTACATCGACTTGTCTTTTCCGGCGAGAGCAGCGACCATCAACAACAACATAACCTGCTGCTCTGATTTGAACGACAACAACAACGACATTTTTAAACTCATCTTTGCAACAACATTTCATGGCGGTAACAATAATATTTAACACAACCGCGGGGTCCTTAGTTCCATTTTCAATCTGATCCATTTTCAGTTCAAATTCCGTCACACCTCAAAACCAGTAGCTATTGTCATTTTTGTTGGTAATAATTTGAACTTGTCGAAGTTTTGTTGTGTTGATCTGTTTATTACATTATGTATTTTTTCGGTTAGATTATATTTTGTTGTATTGTGTGTATTGATCACCTACTTCTGCTATGATTTGTAGTTTGAAAGCATGAGTTTATAGTCTAATGTGTTTTTATTGTTATTATTTGGTTTGAATCATCTTCTATATTTCGTTATGATTTTGTATAAGCTTTATGAATATACATGAGTGTTATTGCAGTAAGCTATTAATCTATTTTTTTACTTGACATTTTTGTGCAAAGATGTGATGATTAGATAAGTTCCTGGTGGATCTGTGGCTATGAATAATTTTGAAATTTGCCTCATTGATTTCTTCTATGACTTGTGGTTGTATGTTTACCCAATTAGTTCTTATTTGATATATGTTTATCGTGAGTATTTAATCAGTCCTTCTTTACTCATTCTTTAGTTTCCTCCTATTTTTAATTTCCATAATATTTAGTGATTTTAATTAATAGAGAATTCTATTATTTTGTTAAAATCTTGATCCATTTTAATTATATTACAGTGATCATATTATTAGTAGTCATGTTGTTAGTTTGGTTTGTTTTAAATATCTTATGTTAGTCACATTGTTACATTGCTTCCATTGTAATATTGTGGTGTGGATTCTATAAATAATTGAGACATAATATTGGAGTTGTTGTTGGTTAAATTTCATTGCGATAAAATTGGATTAAATCTGTGTATTCGATAATTACATGTCGTTATGCCACCAAAATTCCAATACATCAATAGATTACATTCACAGTGTTATGATATTGTGAATGACATTAATCATGTTGTCGTTTCGCACAAATCAGTTTTGAGCACATCATCATCAATTCATCAACCAAATCCATTCAATTTTTATCAACAATTCAAAACCTTGTTAAATTATTAAAGGTTACACAATTCTCGATTCAATGTCGAGTCCAGTTTCAAATACCTTCGTAAGAAGATCACTTTTAAGCATCGTCATCAACCTCACATAGCTTACTCTTGGGCTTTCTTACAATGAGACCTATTCGATTTCGATTAATCGATTAGGTGATTGATACCCCAAGTATTTGTTTCTCAAACCCGATTAATTCTAACAAATTTGAATTCAAATCATTTTTTTCTAAATCAATATAACTTCTAAGAATATTCTTTTATAATTTAAATTTTGGATAAAAAAGAGAATGGGAGGCGTTCGCTTCACTATCTCTCGAATATTTGAATGATTGACGCTCGCCATATTGCTCAAATTTTTGTCTTCCGATTAAAACACTATAAGTAAACTTGGATAGAGGGATAGGTGGCACACGCCTCATTATTCCTCAAATAAGCAAGTGGGAGGCGTTCGCCTCACTACCATGCATATTTGATTTTCGCAAACAATTTTCAATAATAATTTGAACGAAAAGGGAGTAGGAGGTGTTCGCCTTATTATTCCTCGAATAATTGAATGATTGGTGTGCACCATATTGCTCAATATTTTGTCGTTCGTATTCAAAATGCCAAACACACTAAACTTAATTCCTCGCCCCCATGCGATCGACAACTTAACTTTTTCTAGAAACAACATCGCTTAATCCATTCTAATGCATATACAAACTAGTGCTTAAGTCTCCTCAAGAGCATGCAAGCCAATGTTTAACCGTTAGAATATGATCTAAGCACTTGTTCATTAAAACACATTCAATCAATCAAATCTCTTTTCTCGCTGTAAGACACTAACTTTGACTCTAAGATCCCTCATGGCACAAGTGCATTGCCTCAAGGATCATAGCATGTTTGACTCCTTAACCCTAGGGTTGGGACTTTTCTGAGTGTTTTGAGGCCACCAAGCATGCTTGTATTGTACATTATTGCTTTTATTATTTGATTACTAACCAAAAGCACAAAAATATGTCACTAACTCTTTTGTTTTGAAGCTCAAGTGATCATGTGCTCCACAATGCTCCTAGGAGGCTCCTAAGCCCAATGCAATGGCTAGATGAAGATGAGAAAAAGCATGACAATGGTCCACAAAGTTCCTAATCATAATATATGACTCCTAATTATCTCAATTTTCCAATTTGATCAAGATAACCCAAAGGGCTTGAAGATTGTTTCCCAAGGAAACCCTAATATCACTGTGCTTTGACTGTGCCTTGCCCATAAAGCAATCTCAACCTCTGATCAAATTTAATCAAGGGAAGTTCTTTAATTTATAATTTTATGCATATATGAGCCTATTTGAGTCCCCTAAATCATTTATTCATCAAGATTGGAAGTTTGGCCTTGAAAAGTTGACCAGTCAAGTCATCTGACTAAGCTGAGGTCCAATGAGCTATACTTTTTGATGTGTTTGCCAAATGAAGATGACCCTAAAAGAAACAATGTTTCTAAGTACCATATGAAAAACTTTCATGTTCATCAAAAATCCATTTTAAACTTGGAAGATCATCATTCATTTTAAAACATTATAGGTCATTTTGATTAAAACCCTAATTTTTGGTCAATTTACCAAGGGAATAACTTTCTCAATTTTTATGGTTTTTAGGTGAGACAAAAGGAATTGGAAATATTGAGATGTTGTCATACCCCAAAATTTGCCCATTAATCTCGCAAAACATTTCTCGAAGCACCCCAACTTATTTTTGCAAGGCCCTGGCATTAAAGGAACAAAAGCCCAACTCACAACAGGCCCAATCCAGAAAATGGCCCAAACTAGCTCGCTCGCTAGGCGAGCAATTCCTTCGCCTAGCGAACCCCTCGTTATGACACTCGCCCCAGCGAAGCACTAGGTCCAGAAAAAGCCCACACTAGCTGGCTCGCTAGGCGAGCAACTCCTTCGCCTAGCGAAGCTTGCGAACATCAGAATTTTTGGGCTTCATTCTGAGCCCATTAGGTCATGACAAGTACATTATAAATAGCTAAGCTTCAGTCACGAGAAGGGGAGAACGAAAGGGGGAGAAGGAAACGGAGAAAGGAGATCCCTAGCAAGCAAACCCTGATACTCACTGGAGACGAACCCTGAAGGAACTCGGCGGCACCAAGGTCTACCTCTGCCCAATTCAATCCGATTTGCCGATTCGAAGTCGCAATTCAGTTGCCAACAGGTTTACCTTGCTATTATTGCCTTATGTTCTTAATCTGCATATGGCTTCATGATTAGATTTATGAAAATAGCTTAAGTTTGGCATGTGAACTTTAATATGTATCTGAATACCTTAAATGATTAACCATATAATTGTGGTAATGAAAGCCATAAGGCATAAAATTGGTTGAAAATATACTGATATCAAAACCAGAATCCGCAGCCGCTCGCTAGCACATCGCTAAGCGAGCATGCAGCGAGCATTCGCTAAGCCTTCGCTAGGCGAGGCAGGGGCGAACGTGACAGTAGCCGACTTTTCTGTTCTGATTTTTTACTCATGTTTTGTCATGCATCATTTATCCGACCTTATTTACTGTTGTGATCTTTTTTTTCCCTTGTGGTGTAATCCTCGATTACACCCTGATTTGGTGTTTTGACATATTTTGTTGAGTTTCGTAAAGGTTCACGTGCCTCAGGAAAGGATTGCTTGTTAGGTATCCCCCTTTATTTGTGGGGTACCCTTATGGAGATTCACCCTGAATTACTCAATTGATTTTAATGTATTAATTTTATGGCGAAGATCCACCCTAATGGCTTAATTGTTCTTAATGTATTGATTTTAATATGGACCTAATTACCTACTTGATTACGGCTACCTAATTAATTGTAAAACTTTGCCTTTAAATAAGTGATCTCGGACCTCTCTTTGTTACCCTACGATATTACGGTATTACGGTCATGTCCCGCGAATGTGGGGATCCACTTAGCAAAGACCCTTCGTTTAAATCATCATAGTCCCTCGAATGTTGCCTTTGTCCCTCGATGACCCTTCGGTGTGGTTAAATGATGATCGTCCCTTCGAATGGTCAGGTATCCTCACAACTGTTGCCTTCATTGACCAATCGATGACCCTACGATGACCCTTTTACATCCAAGGATAAAACTGCTTACTTCTCAATAGTAAGGACAGTTTTACCCTCATAAGGATAGGAAATGCCCGGAAAGACCTCGGATAGGTATAACTCTTAATTGCTTATTCACAATTTAAAACTATTTTTCACACCTTACACCTTTCAAAACCTCCCTTAGAAAATCACCACTTGGCATACATTCGCACTAGAATCATTGCCGAGTTATATTTTTCTAAACGACTTTCAAAACTAAACGAGATAGCCACTTTGTATACATTCATACGAGAATCATTACAAAGTTAAATTCTCTTTTTCAAAATATTTTCTAAACAATTCACGAACACTTTTTCAGACAAGAAAAATAATATAAGTGATCAAGCAATTAA